>NC_034202.2:7319551-7554551 GCF_002021735.2 Oncorhynchus kisutch | reverse complement strand
ATCAGTCATTCTAGCGGAGCGTGGAAGAGAATAGGCAGGGAAGGTTAATAGCACTGTAATTTAGGATTTAGTTGAACGAAAAATACTGTGATTTTGCAAATGACTGAAATTAGATTATTTATTGCCAATTACCCACACCTCACTTAGCCTGCTATGGCCTCGTTCACTACAGTGTCATTCATCGCAGTATGTTAAAATGTAATTGAGGTTCCTAAGACCATTTAGACCACGGCATTTAAGAGCTGGCCGTATGCGGTTTTGAAACCACTTTAACTGCACTGTAAGTGACCGTGTCTCTGCTCTGCCCCTATAACCATATAACGGCCTATACCTGCCTTCTCGCACATTAACCCTCCTGCAATGTAGCCAAGTCTAGAAGGACCGTATTCAATCAAAATAGATCCGCGGGTTTTTCGGGATGATAGAAAAATAACATTCAATTTGTGCTGCGAGAAAAAGGATGTTTGAATTTTCCTGTTTATAATATTTTCACACAATAGTTTGATTATACCCAAACGTTCCAGAGAACCCGGAGTTCACATAAAATAGCTCAAATCGTGAAACCTAAAATCGATAGGCCCTACAATTTTGACACTTAAAAGTTCCACCTGGCAAGACATTCTTGGCTTGACGCGAGAAAAGGCCCGCTTCACATAGCTTCACGGTGCGCACGCATTTCCCTCTTGATCGTGAGTTGAGATTGTCATGTTCCACTCTTTGCGCTTCTCCTCTTCCCTCTCTCATTCTCCTCCTCATCCACACTTGGCGACGTGCCTGCGCGCCCTACTTTCCGGTCGACTCCTCCGGGATCAGCCAGCCAAAGTCACAGGCTGCGGGAACAGACCTTTCAAATTCATAAAATTCATAGGATTTTTCACAAATGAATGAACACAATTTTATACCAATTTCCTCATTATGCAAATATGCAAAATATCACATTTAGGCCAATTACGGTCCCGCACAGTTCCAAATTCACCCGTTTAAGCCGTAATTGCAGAAACTATCAAATAATTACTGCAGCTAATTGGGGATATTTGTGACAGATACAACAAATTCTAACACAAATTAGGCCTACATTTTATTCAAGGAGCCACTGAATGCCACTGCATTTTTTTTTATTGAAGTCTAATTTAACTTAGGCTACATAGCTAACGAAGTGAATTGAGTGCTTGTTATCAAATTTGAACAACTCATAACGCTCTAATGCAGAATGATGAAATAAATAGGTTCAAGATCTATACAATATTTTCCGGATTTCTTTCCTCGGCCTCTCTATTTGAGGAAAATTAGGCTATCCCTTGCTATGGTTTTAGGTGTCATAGACCTCCCATCTGAGATCTGGCTGTCGTTAAAGCTGATAAAAGATGATGGCCCACATTTTATTTTATAACCAAGTTATGGTTTCTCCTCTGAACCGGGCTGCATGGATTTAACGGTGAAACGTAGTTGGCGTTTTTACACATATTTGGGAATTTGTTCAAAATTATAGCAGAGCTGATAATGGAAGAAGAAACAAGAGGCAACAGAACATACATACCCCCCCCCCCCTCCCACCACCACCACACACACACACACACACACACACACACTTTACCTGATAGCGCCGGTGTTGTGCGCTGCGCCGGGAAGGTCATTTTTGGACACGGACATCTATCCCACCTAACCAGCAGACACCAGCATTTATAACTGTCTGGCGGGTGACCTGTTAGCGGGTTATGGGTCTCCCCCTCGGGCAGTGATTAGTTTAATCCAGGGGAATGGTTCTGGCGCTATGTAAACAAGACCAGGGCAGAATAAAGGCGGCCACCCAAGTGTAGCGCGGAGGTCTATTTGTCAGAGAACCTTCATAGAATAGTCGGCTGGATTGGAGAGTTGACGTCTCTATTTTTACGCAGAGGGCACGAAGAGGCTCAGAGGGTAGACCGTTAGAGGACAACATTAACTGGGAGATATAGGCCTACCATCGTTTTTTTTTGTAATAGGCCTAGCAGTATGTTAAAGGGGGGAAAAACAACAACAATCAGTCATAGCCTAATGTGTTGTTAACCCCAAGGCTTGACATGTATGTAGGCCTGTATGCCCAAATAATCACGCGCTTGGATTTGACTGAGGCTCGAGGTAATAGGCCAAAGGTTTAACCGCCAATTTAAGAACTCAAAACTTCTCAAGCTGCAGGAGCATAAATCATCCTTTCACATATAGACATTTAAAAGCATGCACGTGCATTTTAATTCACCACCATAGTCGCTAAGTAATTTCTAATTGAAAAATTACTGAGTTCTAATGAACTGAAATGTATTCTTAATGACTTAAGTGTTTGCATAGGTTCAGAAATTACTCTCTTCATTAGAAGGTACATTTTATTTTATTTGTTAGAAATATTTCAGATTTAGGCCTATTGAAATAAAACTGGATATTTGTCACTGCTTCTCAATGATCTAGCGTTGACTGATCTAGCGTTTTTTGGTATAGGTCAATAATTATAAATCCACTTTGATACTAATAGGAATAATTGTCCTTTGATTGACTTTTATAAAATGTACATTTTCACTGCATTAATAATGTATCTTTAAAAAAAACTTTACTAACCATATAGGCCAACCCAAAATACATTTAGGAAGAGAACACATTGTTATAAGTTATGTTTCACTGTGATGGGCCAAATTGTTCTACTTTACTTTGTGTTTCATTTTTATGAAGCTTGAGAGGAACCGGGCCAGTGGTCCCTCTATCCAGTTAGTCCATGACGTCTCAATAAAGCGCAGATAGGCTTACATGTCTTGTCCAATATCTGATATTACTGTTTCTGAGTCCCCCTCTCTCTCTCTCTCTCTCTCTCTGTCTCTGTTTCTTGGGGTGTCAATGCGTGCAGACTCCAATCCTCTTCCGCTTCCTCTTTCCCCTCCCCCAGTCCAGACCGCGCGGCGCTTGGCCCTTATGGAGAATCATTCTGGGAGTGAATAGAGATGAAGGAGGGGATATTAAGTGACTCTATATAACATCCAGGACACAATGACGGAGTGATTGATGGCGGACAAAGTGGGAACAGCAGGACAGGGGGACCCTTGGAGACAGCGCACGCTGTCAACACGCGGGAAAAAAAGGAGGAGAGGAGAGAGGGAGGACAGGGGAAAGAGGAAAAAACGCATCTCAGGAGGGGCAGGCAGGCGCGTCCTGGCGGAGTTTGCAGTCTATTTGTATGAGTAATCAGCGCCCCCCCCCCCCGCCCCCCACCCCCCTCTCTGTCAGCCGTGTTTACTCACTGATTTTCTCAACAAGACAGGCATTGACACTGGATGGATGGGGCTAATCCGCCACAGAGAGGGACGGCTCTGCCGAGGTTACAGGTCTGAGATAGAGCACCACCGACACACTCCCCTCACCTAATCTTCCGGCAAATATTTATCACTATCAATTTGGCTGACTCCCTGACATTAAAATACCGCGTATAGATAACCTCTTGCTGGGAGAATCGATCGGGTTCCAGTCAGCCCAGCAGCCAGCCAGGCAGTTGGCTCTCACTATCAGGCCGCTGTGGAGGGAGGGAGGCAGGCCGGGGAGAGGGGAAGAAAGAGAAGGTCACTTAGAGAAGCATGGAAGACAAACGCCCAGATGAAACAGGTCACCCATGCTTCTTTGTCGTTAACAAGGGGAGTATGAAGAGAAAGCCGTGGCCTGCATTTTAATTCGATGGAGTGATTATATTCTAAAGATAGGCTATAATGTAGCTCACAGTTGTATTTAAATAGGTAGGCTATCATTATTATGTGTTTGTCTTTTAAACAGATGGTGGTTGATATTCAAATTAACACTTTTTTTTATTTTCGTGGCTGCGGGTCATGAAATGTATGTTTATTCACCTGTCATATCTCCAACTTTACTTACTCTGAAGTAGATAGAGAGGGAATTAGAAGGAGAGAGAGGGAGATAGAGCAGTAGACGGGGAGAAGAGAGGGGAGGAGGGACATCGAGAGCGAAAGAGATAAACAACAGCAGGTGCCAGTGTCCTCGCGGCTCCACGGGCAGATGCGTCATGTGCGCGTGCATACAGCTGATTTGCTCGTCCCCTTCCCTTCGCTCTCTCTCTCTCTCTCTCTTCCTCTCTGTCCCTCTCTCTCGCTAATTGGCCTTCCACGTTCATACACACAATCTCACTAATTTCACATTTGCTATTCCTGAGGTATTCCGAGGCACCCTCAGTCACCGCGGACTCCATCAACGATTTTTCAGATAAATTAGCTGCTTTGTTTGATAATCAGATCTCCGTGATTCAGTCTAGTAGTTCCCCTTACCGAATACGTGCCCCCGCGCTAGCAAACGAGGACGAGAACACACACACAAACACACACACCGCATCAATATAAACGTATAAAATAATAAAATATATTTCCTGTTACAAACACCAAAGTAAGAGCAGGCTTATCTTTAGGCCTAGGCCTACCCAACATCCCATCCCATAATAATGCAGCAGGGTATTGGTTGCAGTGCAGGAGGCTGCATACCTGCACGTTTGTAAAAACCGCTGTCCGAGGTGCTGAAATGATTGGCAGTAACACCGCAAGATTAGGCCAATGTACTGTATCTGACAAACATTGTGCATTCCAATGTCAGGGGTTTGTAGAGCTACAGAAAAATGTATGGTTCGGTATTTATTTTTTAATATCACATCATGTCAATGCTGTAGGCTAGACCAATGCGTGTGGGGGTGAATAAGTAGGTCTAGCTTTTCTTTTTTTTGTTGCTTTACTTCACATAAATCTTGATGGCTAAACACACACACACACACCGCACTGCACACACAACGCATTAGAAAACTCCAAAGTCATCCAGTTTGCTCTAATCATTACAATTAGTCCTGAATTATCACCGGACTCTGACAGACGTTCCTTGTAACTCTCTTTTATTTCCACCCCGTGCTAATCAGCCACTCTCATTACAAACGCTGATTAAACTGCAAATTACCCAGCAGTGGCCCCCTTCCGCGCCTACCAGCGCCTCGCTCAATATCAATTAAGTTTAGCAGCCCGTCTGTAGTCTCCCAGCGCTTCCAAATGCTTGATAGTGCCACTTATTAGTTTGGAAAACTCGGAAAATACCAATAATCAACGGTCATGGAGCTAGAGGGAAAACCGCCAACGGATTTTTTTCTCTTCGCTCCTTGCAGTTTGAATAGATTAGGCCTACTGTAAGGCCTGGCTATTCGACCTTTTGACCTTTTTTCTAGAGCTTTCCCTGTTTTTTTTGTTGTTGTCGCTTATTGGAACCATGTACCAAGCATGCTGCAGGCCTCAGGTAATAACCACCGTCACCTACACGTGCGTGCACGTGCGATCGCTCGCGCGCGTTCCATTTGTCTCTTGTCCATTTTTGAAATCTCCCAAAACGTGTCAAGTGCAAGGGAGGAAAAATGTATTCGACAAGGTAATATCTCTGGCTTTTTGGAGTCACTTTTGAAAATAATGAATCGCATTAAGGCATGACAAATCTAAAATCTTACATCATTAGGTCGTTACAGAGGAAGAGGGAATGGATACAGTTTTTTTCGCTGGCTTCTAACCTCTGTAGTCTGCTGGAACAGAAGTTAATCATGGCTGATTTTATTTATTTATTACATTAGATAAAGATTTCCTAATAAGACTATAATTATTTCTGTCTCTCTCTCTCTCTCTCTCTCTCTCTCTCTCTCTCTCTCTCTCTCTCTCTCTCTCTCTCTCTCTCTCTCCCTCTCTCTCTCTCTCTCTCTCACCACATGTAAACCTGTCCAACCGGTGGAAGTGGACATGATGGAGGGATTGAGGCACAACCTAATTTTGTTTCCTCTGAATCGTGGATTGTTTTTGACCACAATCATTTGTAATAATCTAATTATACCAGTGGTTTTGATTGCGATTGTATTAGGCTACAACAATAACAATTGTGATTATAAAGACTTCAGGCCTGTTGTCTATAACGACGTTTTGCGAATGTACTTATTACTATGTAGGCTAACAGTGCTATTGTTACGTTATTATTTGTAGTAACCTCGCATAATTTCGTTTTTTTAATGCTTTCACGAAACGACGATAGTTTTATAGCAAATAAAGCCTAGCAGTTGTAGTAATATAAATTGTAAATTCTTATTATAATTTATCATGATAATTATCACGAGCCTTCGAATGGATACCGTAAAACAATGAAGAGTTATCAGAACAGATTTTGCATTGATGATACTGTTCTTGCACGTCCTCAAATGATTTGACTTATATTCTGTGTCAAAAAAATGATACAATGGGTTAAAACATGCAGGGGGTATATTTGAGTGACTTCTCTGCAACTGTTAAACAATTAAACAAATAGCAGAACATACATTGCGATAACAGATTGCATTGAAGGGTTTGGAGAATTGATCCATTGTAATATACGTTACGCTAGAACTTCTGGCTGCTGTTGGTGAAATATAGACAATGCAGCTATTCAATTATATATACGTTTGAAATGTGTGGCCTATAGATCTTAAACGGCAAAAAGGCACGCATTGCGACTGTATAGAGGCTATGATACAAGATTTGCTGACGTGCTTGCATTTGTGATGCAAGTCAAGGGGACCTTGAGGAATGCTATGAAATTAAATGATTTTTCATGGATACCACAAATCAATAGCAGACGAGGACACAGAGATTCAAATGGAATCTAATGGGCTGTTTTGGAAGACACACCACCATTTGTTTATGCCCCAACTAATCAACTAGCTGCGCAGACAAATAAATGTTTGGTGTATCTTGACTTTTAAGGTTCTCAGACTGAGGGCTTTGAACATCTCGGCTGTAGAATCTAGAATCTATACAGTTAAGGCGAATTCGTTGTTACAATAATTTACATTACACATATAAACATTTACATCACAAAATGTACTTAGACAAAATGCCTTTGAACAAAGCTCATGAGGCAACATGGAAGCAACCCATGCGCAATGCGTAATAATTCAGCAGTTTAAGGTTTCGCTATTGCATCTCCATACTAACGTTATATAGATGGGTTTTAAAAATCGCCGTCCATGATGCTGAAATGCTCAGCCTCAACACATGTACAGCACACACACACCACACACACACACAAAAGCCCTAACACCTAAGCCTAGGCCTTAACCTAACCTTAAATGTAACCCTAACCCTAACCCGTATTCTAACCCTAATTAAGGGCTTGTAAGTAAGTATTTCGCGGTAACGTTGTTGTTGTACCTGTTGTATTAGGCGCATGTGACAAATAAAATTAGATTTGATTGAATTGTAACACTAAACCTAACCCCAAAACCAAAAAATAGACATTTTCCTTGTGGGAACCGGAAAAATGTTTACTTTCTTGTTTTACTATCTTTGTGAGGACTTCTGGACCCCACAAGGATAGTAAAACCCAAAACTCAGTTAAAAAATATATATAAAAAAATCTGCAATTTGAGAGTAGCCTATAAATGAGCAAGTCTAGGCTACTACTTTAAGTGAACACACATTAACCTATTAAGAAATGTTATGAATGCATCCGTCCTTCCTTTCTCCCTTCCCACCCCATCCGTTGTTATAATGATCTGACATGACTGAACCAGGGGAAATCAGTCGAAACTTTGATTTAGCATACACATATCCAATCATGTAGGATTTGAATCCAACATTTATCGATTGAATTTCCTCTTGTATGACATTATTTCACTAGATCTCGTATCGTCGACTCGCTAGACAGATCAAATTCTTAGCCTCTCTATTCCAAATTCCTGGAATTAGGCCTAAATCCAAGAGGGACATCTGCCCAAAAATGCCCACCTCCTCTCCCGCGGTACACAGTGCGCATGCCCAGGATCTCATGAGCGATATTGTTGTGCTGTGTTGGATAGCAACCGTTTCACAGTATTTCAGTAAACTAGTACTTTATTGTGTCGTTTAAGAATATCAGTTAACATGGCAGATCCAAGAATACGACAGATTAAAATCAAGACTGGCGTTGTTAAGCGGTAAGTGCAGTTTTTTAACTAATACAATCGTAAAAGATAGCAGGCTAGCTAGTTAGCTTGCTAACTGTCTAACATGCTACACCCACTAGGCCGTGGAGACCTACGGATCGAGACAGAAGTCGGGCTGGGCGTCGAGAACACTTCGCCGGTATAGATTTAACTATACACCGGTACTTTAGGGAGGTGCATGCATTGTCAATCAAAATAAGGCAGTAGCAAGGACATAGGAACCTGTACACCATAACATATTTAAATATACATTGTATGTTGTTGAATGACATTTTCGCCTTTTTATACAATGTTTTAACCATTTATAGTAAGTGCGTGTGTCACGTTAGCAAGTCATCCCGGTTGTGTTGCCTAGTAAAGTAAAGCGGCTAGCATACAAGCTAGCATGCAACGTACGTTTGCATTCTCTTCTCGACAATTTATGAAGGATGCAAATCGGATGTTATGACAACCCCTCATGTACTGTTGGCCTACTTTTTTAATTGTTTTAATGTATCTTATTATTTTCTATGTAAATCTTGCTCAGGCCTTTTGTTGCGAATAAAACAACAAAAAATCAACTTTGGCATTCTCTTGGCTGGTGCGCAATAAGCAGTTTTCTATTGTCGTCTCTGTCTGAGGTGCGAGCGATGCACTCATCAGAGCCAATAGACCAGGCTTTGCTAGCTAATTTTTCAAGTGAATGTAGGCTAAAGGCCTGTTTATGGTCAGTGACTGTGCAATTGTAAACATAAGCCTCAATGCAGGCATTTGATGCACTGCAGCTGATTTTCTGCAAGCTCATTCTCATCTGAGCCAGGTTCTTTTTTGTTGACAAGGCAATCAGTTTGAGCTTAGAGTTGCACAATTAGGCCCTTGCTGCAAGTGACTGATGTTTTCCCTGACAGGGCATTCTGTTGCTACACTCCAACATCTGACCACAATCTGTTATTTATTTTGGAAGGACAGAACAAGAATGTCATATTTTAATACATGTTCTCCTGAAAGCTGTTCAAGAGCTTCTATTCATCGAGAGATTCCATCACAACACTGGACATCATCCATATATACATCCATAAATAGAATAGTCGGCCTAAGCATGGCGAGGATTTTTGTTGCTGTTGCTCTCTCCCTCTCTCATCACCTCCAGGTTCGCTCCCTCCGTGGCCCTTTGTGTAAATGTGCTATCGATTGTGTTTTGATTAGGGTCACATTACTAACGGGCTCCCTGATGATTGTGGGTAATGGCGCTGGCGGCTGAGACTTCTCCCTCAGAGGGTGACGTCACAGACAGGGTGTCTGATGCAGTGGGGAAACTGCAGGCCCGCCGGTGTAATGAGAGGTGGTGCTTTATCAAGTTGGTTCAAACGCATCTCCATTCTAGAATGGCTTCATTTCCATTCTAAAACGTCTCTATTCTCATTCCTTCCCATGCGGCCCCATTCGGAATAGGTTGACTTCATCATCGGCTGTCCTAGGAATGGTATATTTCACTGAGGCAAATTAAGTAAGGAGAGATCCATTACCCATTCAGCAGCTGGGGCCTGTAGCATGACCTTGGCATTGGAACCTGCAGCCTCTGTTCAAGGTCAGATGGAACAGACGGCCTTTTCTCTCTTTTTGTCTGTTTCTCGTGTAATTCTGTACCCTACTATGTCCTTCTGTCTTTCTGTCTTTCCCTCTTTCTCTCATGTCCCCCTCCCTCTCTTTCATTCTCACTCTCTCTTTCTCCCCCTCTCTCATTCCTTATGTGTTATTAAAAGCCTAGCAGCTCCCTGTCCGCTCTCTCCCAGTAAGGCCTGTTCCATTGGCTTTGTGGCGTTGTACATTCCAGTCAGTGCCTCCTCTCTGCCCTAGCGAGGCGGATGCCCTTAATAAAATGACAACAGTAATTTGGCTTTGTCATTCGGGCCTTGGCATAGGGCTAGGCCGGTGCTCAAAAATGCAGTGCTGCCGGAGGAGGAGGAGGAGGCGGCCGAATGTGTGTCGGATCTCTAATTCCCTTTTTTTCCTTATTTTCCAGAGAGATGCCTTTTCCATTAAGTCCTGGGTGGCAGGTCTATTTAAAACCAGCCACGACGACCCCACCCCTCATTCACACACACACGCACACACACACACACACACACACACACACACACACACACACACACACACACACACACACACACACACACACACACACACACACACACACAGCCAGCCAGCGTTTCCAAGACCCTGCCGGAGAGAAATAAGAAATGAACATCGGGACTGGATGAGAGGAAGAGGAGGATTGACGGGGTGGGGGTGGACATTTAGTTATTAGACTGTCCTTCAGTTTTATTCAAATAATTTCAATCCCCCTTTCTTTTCCTTCCTCTCTTCCCCTCTCTCTTGTTGCTGCCTTCTCTCCCCCCAAATAACCTCAGAGGTGACGTCCTTACTGTGTAAAGCCTGAGCGAGAGGAGAGGAGGAGCGCTCCTCTGCTGTTCCTTGTTGCATATGCCGCCCGTTTAAACAGCGTCTTGATGGAAACGTATTAAAATGAGCGGTAATTGACATAAAATATGACAGAGTGCCGTTGGCTTCCTCGGCTAAGCAAGGCGCCACGGCAACACTGAGGGAGAGGGTGTTTCTGGGTAATGTGCCTGATTAATGAAGGATCACTCACACACACGAACCAACGCACACAGCTGATTTTATGAAAAATGAATTCCGCGTCGTCATCCCGACAAGCAAAGCTGCAGCCGGAAAAAGACTATTAGTCAGGAATCATTATCAATAGTGATATTTTCAAACTCCATTATGCCAATCAGGATCTGAATTTATTTAATAGATTTAGTTCCATTTGGCCCGTAATTGATAAATAATCAAAATGTATCAATGTACTCAAACCCATTTTCACTAACAATCAAGGAAAAGTGGTCCATTTACCACATGACTTGGTCCAAATTAGGGACTAAATTGATGATCAATTAATCGTAGAAAGGGCCAGTAGAGTGTGTGTCCTGCCAGAAGTGGCAGTTAAATGGAGAGCGTGGTGATCAGGCAGAGGAGGAAGGCAAGGCGCTGTACTGTAGTAGATCCACAGATAACCAACACACAGATGACATTGTTACATTATACCCATGCTGTACACATCTGAGAACAATGGGACAAATTGGTCAGGCCTATTTTTGTTGTTTGTTTGACCATTACTTTACCTGGTGGTAAGTTGAATGAGAACTCCTCCTCATTCCTTTGGGTTTTAGGTGTTTGTTTTTTTTCTGTGTTTTTAACGTCATCGAGCGAATGTTGATTTTTTAAATTGTTTTGGGTTCACCCACACCGGACACACAGGTTGAAATATCAAAACGAACTCTGAACCAACTATATTAATTTGGGGACAGGTCGAAAAGCATTAAACATGTATGGAACAGTATCTAGCTAGCTTGCTGTTGCTAGTTAATTTGCCCTGGGATATAAACATTGGGTTGTTATTTTACCAGAAATGCACAAGGTCCTCTACTCTGACAATTAATCCACAGATAAAATGGTAAACCGGGTTTGTTTGTAGTAATCTCTCCTTCAGGTTTCTTCTTCTTCTTTGGACTTTATATGGCGGTTGGCAACCAACTTTAAGGTGCATTACCACCACCAACTGGACTGGAGTGTGGACCTCAGTTCATCTTTCAATCACCCACGTGGGTATATGCCCCTAAAATCCAATGAGGAGATGGGAGAAGCGGGACTTGTAGCGCGTCAAGCATCACAAATAGAACTAAGTTCTATTTTAACGCCTGACTACGCGGACGCTTGTTGACGAGCTCGAGCCTTGTGGTCAGAATGTTATTGAGCCTTTCTCCATTGCCAAGATAATCCATCCACCTGACAGGGGTGGCATATCAAGAAGCTGATTAAACAGCATGATCATTACACAGGTGCACCTTGTGCTGGGGACAATAAAAGGCTACTATAAAATGTTGTTTTAGAGGTTTTGGCAGTATGTCCAACCGGCCTCACAATCGCAGACCATGTGTTCCCATCATCTGAGACCAGCCACCCAGACAGCTGATGAACCTGAGGAGTATTTCTGTCTGTAATAAAGCCCTTCTGTGTGTGTGTGTGTGTGTGGGGGGGCTCATTCTGATTGGCTGGGCCTGGCTCCCCAGTGTGTTGATTTGTTTTTGTATGTTTGTAACTACGCTGTGCTGTGTCTTGTCTGTTATTGTCTTCCCAGGCTGGTGAAGGAGAAGGTCATGTACATCAAGGAGACCAGGCAGCAGGAGGAGAAGATTGAACGACTGAAAGCAGAGGCCTGCGACGAAGAGGCCGACTCAGAGGCCAAGTATGTCATCAAGAAACAGGTCGGTGACAACTCAGCAGAATAAGTAGCCTACATGAAGTTGTAAAAACATGCTTTACATAGGCCTACATATACAAACACTTTACATTAAGTTGTAAAAACGTGCTTTACATAGGCCTACATATACAAACACTTTACATGAAGTTGCTTTTAAAGCTGCGTAGTTATACTATATATATATATATCATACTATTGTAACTACGTTGTATTAAGTTCATTATGATTTAGCAACTGATTTGTGATTGCATATTCATGGATTTGGAGCCATTTTTTGTTATTACACAAGATAATACAATGTTGCTACCCACTTGGGTACTACACAGGAAAGAGTGGGCCTGATGAAGTAACGCATACAAATAATCTTGTCCTCCGATGAGGTGCGTGCTTTTAGTACCGTTTTATTTGGCATTCTAAATGACCTGTTGTGTTTTTCCTCAACTTTTTCTTTGTAAACCTTCGTGGCTAAATGTGTAGAAGCGTTCTAATGTGTTTTAACACGCCTATTGTAAAAGAGAAGTACAGTAGAGAACGGATGATGCCAGTAGCCCTACATTCACTGTAATGAGGTCAGCGTAGTATCATTATGAAGAATTAGGCTTGGGGGGGGGGGGGGGGGGGGGGGGTTTAGTGATTTAGTCATTAAACCATTTCTGATTTAATGACGTTATGTAACTTTGGAGGAGTTTGATAATTACTGCCACATGCTGGTAATTTACAGCCGCTAGGAGATCGCTGGCCCATATCCTCGTCTGCTCCCTCCCTCTTCCTCGTTCCCTCCTATATTTTCCCTGCTTAGAGTAGAATGAGTGAGGGATGAGAGGCTGTTAGAAGATAAAGACCCAGGGTGACCTCTGTCCCCTGTGTGCCCTACCTCAACCTTTGTTTTCATCTCAGCTATTCTAGGGATTTTACACCTTTGTGGAGAGGATCATCTGCAATGATTTCATGCCCAATGGACAACTGGTTCTACTCTTGCAGTATGCACATTAGATAGCTCGTGTACATCTGAAATCAGAGTAAGATAAATGCCGCTTTTTCAGCCGTCTTGTGTTTTTCTTCTCCGCTGCAGAATTACAATTCTCTGGTTTGACCCAGTGTTAGGTTTGTTCATTTGGTGTGGGTCGGTGAGGGAGCTTTAGGTCTAGGGGGGCGTCCCAAATGGCGTCCTATTTCTTATATAGTGCACTACTTTTGACCAGAGGCCTGTGGGAATAGGGTATACAGTGGGGCAAAAAAGTATTTAGTCAGCCACCAATTGTGCAAGTTCTCCCACTTAAAAAGATGAGAGGTCTGTAATTTTCATCGTAGGTACACTTCAACTATGACAGACAAAATGAGGGAAAAAAATCCAGAAAATCACATTGTAGGATTTTTAAAGAATTTATTAGCAAATTATGGTGGAAAATAAGTATTTGGTCACCTACAAACAAGCAAGATTTCTGGCTCTCACAGACCTGTAACTTCTTTAAGAGGCTCCTCTGTCCTTCACTCGTTACCTGTATTAATGGCACCTGTTTGAACTTGTTATCAGTATAAAAGAGACCTGTCCACAACCTCAAACAGTCACAATCCAAACTCCACTATGGCCAAGACCAAAGAGCTGTCAAAGGACACCAGAAACAAAATTGTAGACCTGCACCAGGCTGGGAAGACTGAATCTGCAATAGGTAAGCAGCTTGGTTTGAAGAAATCAACTGTGGGAGCAATTATTAGGAAATGGAAGACATACGAGACCACTGATAATCTCCCTCGATCTGGGGCTCCACGTAAAATCTCACCCCGTGGGGTCAAAATGATCCAAAGAACGGTGAGCAAAAATTCCAGAACCACACGGGGGGACCTAGTGAATGACCTGCAGAGAGCTGGGACCAAAGTAACAAAGCCTACCATCAGTAACACACTACGCCGCCAGGGACCCAAATCCTGCAGTGCCAGACGTGTCCCCCTGCTTAAGCCAGTACATGTCCAGGCCCGTCTGAAGTTTGCTAGAGAGCATTTGGATGATCCAGAAGAAGATTGGGAGAATGTCATATGGTCAGATGAAACCAAAATATAACTTTTTGGTAAAAACTAAACTCGTCGTGTTTGGAGGACAAAGAATGCTGAGTTGCATCCAAAGAACACCATACCTACTGTGAAGCATGGGGGTGGAAACATCATGCTTTGGGGCTGTTTTTCTGCAAAGGGACCAGGACGACTGATCCGTGTAAAGGAAAGAATGAATGGGGCCATGTATCGTGAGATTTTGAGTGAAAACCTCCTTCCATCACCAAGGACATTGAAGATGAAACGTGGCTGGGTCTTTCAGCATGACAATGATCCCAAACACACCGCCCGGGCAATGAAGGAGTGGCTTCGTAAGAAGCATTTCAAGGTCCTGGAGTGGCCTAGCCAGTCTCCAGATCTCAACCCCATAGAAAATCTTTGGAGGGAGTTGAAAATTTGTGTTGCCCAGCAACAGCCCCAAAACATCACTGCTCTAGAGGAGATCTGCATGGAGGAATGGGCCAAAATACCAGCAACAGTGTGTGAAAACCTTGTGAAGACTTAAAGAAAACGTTTGACCTCTGTCATTGCCAACAAAGGGTATATAACAAAGTATTGAGATAAACTTTTGTTATTGACCAAATACTTATTTTCCACCATAATTTGCAAATAAATTCATTAAAAATCCATTCAATGTGATTTTTTCCCCCCTCATTTGTCTGTCATAGATGAAAATTACAGGCCTCTCTCAGGTGTAGGTTAGTGGTGGGACTGGGAGAGCAGATGGATTATAGTAGGAGATGGTCAGGTTGAAGGGCAGGATGGATGGACAGATTAGAGGTTTTCATTGTAATAGAATCAATAGGCCTCTAAGTGTAGTCTTTATCCTGCTGCTGCTGATGGGATCATTCCACTGCACTGGTACTGAGTACTGGTACTGAGTACTGGTACCACTCTCCCACCTCACCGTGTGTGTGTGTCACAGCCTGTGTGTCTCTCCACCTCACCACTGGAGTTTCTTAGAAGTGTGTCTGACTCCTCTGTGCTTTTTAGGATGCCAGTCAGGGGAATTCCCCATTCGCTTTGCCTGTTGAGAGACTCAGTTCTGCCTGAACCTCTGGCTCTAACTCCGCTTCCCCACAGGCGTAGCAATACCTCTCCATGCCTGATCACCGTAGTGCTACCTACCCTGGGCGTAGTAATACCTCTCCATGCCTGATCACCGTAGTGCTACCTGCCCTGGGCGTAGTAATACCTCTCCATGCCTGATCACCGTAGTGCTACCTGCCCTGGGCGTAGTAATACCTCTCCATGCCTGATCACCGTGCTGCTACCTCTCTGCTTTACTCTTCTCCACTCACCCAGGTGTGCCGGAGGCAGAGCGAGGCGAGGACCCCTGCTGCTGCCCAACTCCCTGCCCGATCAATAACTCAATAAAGAATGTCCCACAGGCAGAGAGCTTGTTGTGGGACGTGAACCTTAACACAGTGTATGTGGGATACTAAACCAAGACATTGCCTATTGCCAGGAACGACACAGTGGTGCTACTGAAGCTGTAACGGGTTGTTTTTCAACCTTTTAATACATTACGTTCTAAAGCAGTGTTTCTAAACCTTTTTTTGTACTATGGTTCTTCTGCTTGGAGGACCCCTCGAAGAAAAACGAACACACACAACTGATATGCTTATAAATGGTGTAGATGATGGTGCTGATGAGTAGTATGTGTTGTGCTGTCTCTGGGTTCCAGCTGGAGGTGCTACAGGAGTCCAAGATGATGATTCCAGACTGTCACAGGCGTCTGACCATAGCACACGCAGACCTATCCCAGATACTAGTAAGAACAGCTCTGTTTTCTTTCAGGGGAAAAAACGAAAAATCCTATAAAATCACATGGGAGCAATCCTATGGCAACAGTGGCCAAGATGGACTGTTGGGAAGGGAGAAACGTTAAGAGGAACCGGACTCTGGAGGTGGAGCCAATCCTCCTTGGTCTTGGTTGCTGCAGGTTTATCCGGGTGTTAGTAGTTTGGGCTTCCGTGTCGGGAGTGTGTGATTTTCAGTGGCACTCTCATCATGCAGGTGCGTGTGACTGTCTGTAGTGTTGTCTATCCTGACACATCTAAGAAGCCAGAGTAAGGAACATACACCCTTCTTCCACACACACGCATGTCTCAGGGTCCTCACAATTAGCAGAGAGCAGGAGTCAGGCAGCCGTGGCCTCGGTGAGACACACGTGCAGAAAGAGGGCGGAAGGGAGAGAGGAAATCACAGATGACTCCTCTGAGGGAGGGTGGGGAGACGTGACAGCGACTTGTCCCTCTCCACCTCACACCAAAATCCCCTCTCACCCACCTCAACCCCTTCCCGCACGCACGCACACACACTCATTACAGTTCATTAGCAGTTCTGTCACTGCGGTGGGCCACCATAGGAACCCAGCAGCACTCGATTAGCACTGATGTGACCCACACACACACACTCTCTCACACATCCAACAACACACACAGACACACACTCTTCTGCACTGACTAGAAATGTTACACTGTGGAATCAACGTATGCAGATTGTTAATGTAACATTTTTATTTAAATGGACCCTGTAAGGGACGTGTTAGAAAAACAGGTTTTGTATGATCATTTGGTGAATAGCCACGTGATTGGACCGTGGACTTTTCATGGCTAGGTTAACTATGGGTTGATTGTGGACTGTAAGTTAGATTTGGTGTTATGCTATTTGAAGGGTTAGTAATTTTAAAGTTGTGTGTATGTGATGGGGTTAGTATTGATATCCTGTATGTGCTGTGTGTGTTTTTTCAGGAAACGGAAGAGGACTTGGCTGAAGCAGCGGAGTACAAAGAGGCCAGGACCGTATTGGATTCAGTGATGCTTGAAGGATGATGCTCTCACTCTCTAGTGCGTCACTTAGATGTCCATTCCGTTCGTCTGGTTTGGAATCAGAGACAAACAGAATCGTCCAGCACTTTTTTTCTCCCTCTTTTTTTGAAACATAAAAAACTTTTTTTTTTAAACTTATTTCTACAGTTTGAGAACAACGTGTCGTCTGATCTTGACATCCTTCTCTGGAGTGCACACTCTCACACAAGCATCAAATGAACACTTCTTTCTGTTCTTACCACGGTGGATTTGCTAGGCTTCTACCATACAGCTGCAAATGAAGCCTAATTTTGTTGTTTATCTCGTATTCAAGCTATTGTACTTTAGCGTCTTGCATCAAGTGATTTAGAAGTGTTCCTCAATTTGTTGATTTGAGCATAGATTGTTCTTTATGATAACTGATACAATATTTAGTATGTATGTATTCTCTCATAACAAGCAAGGTGTCACCAGTGAACATAATTATAGAACCAAAGAACCTAACAAGAGGAGAGCTAGCTAAACCGTTATTACATAACATCCATCCTATTGTCTGTGTGGGGTTGGATGGAGAGAGAAATGTAGCACTGTTTTTGACATGGTTAGTGCTATCGGAGGCTTGGGCTGTCCCTACCCTAAACCCTAGCCCCTTATTTTAAACCGTGTGTTATGTTAACCATAAACCATGTTCAATTTCATCTTCAATGGTGTAAGGATGGCCCAAGGATCCCAGACAGCATGGACCGTTTTGGCATGATGCCTGTGTCAGGACACCAACCTCCGCTGGTTAATAACATCCATGCGGCCTAGTGACATCATCAGCACTGTCATCACCAACTGGACATAGCCTGTCACATCCACTGTATAAGCATGGGGTACACTTGGACACACTATTTTCAGCCACTACGATACAGCTACGACCAGAAGGTGATTTTCGTAGCAGGTTTGGAGAGCATTTTCGCTATTTCTTTTCCTAATCTTCATCAAATTATCTTAACCTTCTGTGTAAGATCTAACACGCTACGAAAAAAATCACTTCCGGTCGTAGCTGTCTCGAAGCGGCGTGAAAATAGTGTCGGTTTTTTTCATATAGGCGTAGACTGTTTGCCTAATGACCAGTAAGCGTAGTTGTTGGGCATCAAATCACTTATTATTTTGGTCCACAAGTGTAGACTTTTAAAAACTATATTGTTAAATATTTTATTTGGGTTAACATATATAGTTTTTATGTTCCACTATGGAATTGTCCAAATTGTTTATTTTTACTGGACCATAAAATGTAGGCCTATCTCATAGACCAACCAGATAGAGGAAATACCTATGGATTATATAAATACTATTATCCCAAAGGTAAACTAAACTATGCTTGAAGATGTTGTTCAATGTAGGTTATATGTTTTTATAGCCGACAAAACATGTATTAGGTTGTGCTCATGTTAAGCCTGTTAATAACATTGAATATGAATAATATGATTGATTAAATGTTCAAACAAATCTCATGGCCTATTATTTCTTTCCGAATAAGTTCAGACTCTTTCGAAGTTAAGGCATCCAAGACACATGAATTCCAGTCTAATAATACAAGACAAAAAACCTGACTGGGCAGACATTAAGGGTTGGCTTGATCCTTATTTTACAGATTTCGATAATTATCGGGATCGCCCCTAAGTCTCATTATCGCCCTAATGAGACGCGCGCCTCTCCGTGACATCCAGCCTATCCATCTCGTTAAGGAAATCGCTCTTCAATGCTGATTATTTTATTTGGAACCATAATTATATTTCTTTCGGATGACTCACGGTCTAATCGAGTCCTCGCATAGGGCAGCGGCGCTAATTGAACCATGAGATGCGGTGGCGGGCCGCAGGCGCTACCTGGATATGTGGGCGAAGGACGCGTGTTAGCGTTTTTTTGTCATGGGTCTTGTTCTGGAGGCAGCTTACAGAGTGGCCATTACCTGGCACAGCCACAAAGTCATAAAAAATCCTAACCTTTACCCTAACCTGCTAACCGTATATGTCTAACAATATACTCAAAGAAAGAATGTTCTGGAAGGACCAACAAGGGTTCTATGCTTTGTTCATATATGACACTCTTTAAGGTTCTATATAGAACCGAAATTGGTTCCATATAGAACCATATATATATATATGGAACCCAATGGTTCTAATATGGAGCCCATTTTAGTTCAGTGAAGAAGAACCCCCTACAGAAGGGTTCTTTATAATAAAACCTTTAGGGGCGCCATAAATGAAGCAAGCAATATAACCCTTTTTGGTTCTATCCAGAACCTTTTTTTCTAAAAGTGTAACCTTAAATCAAGACCAAAAAGCACATTTTTGTTTTCTTGAATGTAAGGGAAATCGCTCAGTTCTGCCTCCAGGACAAGACTCATAACAATAAACGTCAACCTGCTGAAGGATGCGGCAAGGCGACGCACCTGATGGATGGAGCCCTTGCGCGCACCGCGCCTCTCTATTTCCTCGCTCCTCTCTCCTCCCCAGAGCTCAAACACAACAACTTATTACTTCTAATCCCCCGACTGTCACCAAATCACCTGCACGAAACAAGAATATAATTTGTTAAACTGGCATTTCTGCAGATGGAAGATCGATTTTCTCTTTAGAATTCTCTAATTGAGTGAATACAGACGCCTTGATGACTTAGATTCACCCCCAGACCTGGGAGAAGAAGAGGAGGAGGAGAAGAAGAAAGAGTCAACAAAAATCATCCTCCGTGTTATCTCTCTGCACGGTGGCCCGAGACGACAATGCACGCGGGAGAATGAAGGGCAGGCGGAGACGACGGGCAAAAGGCAACACGCGGTGTCTCTAGCGTGCAACTCCCGATGCGCGAGCGAATGCCCAAGGCCCCTGTTGAAAAGAGAGAGGTGCACTGGAAATCTACAGCTCCAATACTGCGTATAGAATTACATTTGTTTTTCTTGTGGTTTTATTAAAAGTCACTCCTCATCTCCAGAGTGCGTGAAAATGTCTACTTTCCACTCAGATGCGCCGCATTAACTTGCAGGTGGCGAATTTGTTTGTCTATTTTTATTTCTGTGCTGGATAAGATTGATGTTGTTATGGGGATCTCAGCCAGGAGAGAAGCCACTCTGCTTTGCTCCTCGTTGTTTACCCTTAATTACAGCCTTTTCAATTCAGTGAAACGAGGACCTTCATCTGACACACACACACACACGTACACACACAAATGATAGGTTACAATTTCAAATGATAGGTTACAATTTCGTTGGAGAAATAGGCCTAAAAGTGTTCATAACAGCGATGTTCCTAATACGAAAAAATAAACACAGTGATAATAATAATAATAATAATAATAGTAACAATTCTTATTATTATTTGTATTATATTTACAGCGTTTTTTTTCTTGTGTACTATAATGTGCTTTCGATTTTATGATTTCAATGTTTTCAAACAAAGATGTTTCTGTATGACTAACTCGTGTTTTTTTTTCTCTAGAAAATGGACTAACATGCTAACAATAAACAATAGCATATATAGGCCTATTGGAGAGAAGCTATTCATTTTTGTTCCGTTTTTATTTTTATTATTAGGCTATTGTTATTGTGATTATAATTAGCATATGGCTATTATTATATTCAGAAAGGGTTAGGCCTATGGTGATACAGTGTAGGTTACTTGCAACATTCCACGGGTGTAAACCCACTGAAAAGAGGACTTTTTGTTGCACCAGGAAATGGTTACATTTCTTCCCACAAATGAATTTGATAAAATGCTTTGTTTTACTCCACGTTTCGCAAATAAAGCTTGAAATCCCTGTGCTTAGTTCTGGGGGCAGGTATTGGCTTACAGAGATTCAATCTATAGGTATTGTACGAGGTAAACTAGCTGAATAAATTGTATTAGAGGGAGCCAATGTGTTTTCAGCCTAGCTAGTGTCTTTCTTTGTCCCTGGTCAACAATCTGAAACCTATTTATTAGGGGAAAATAACTTCATCCGCCATGAAAGTCCAATGTTGGCCATTTGCAGCACTGTAGAAAGGAATTTAATACAGGGTCACTTTCGACACAAAGACACATTTTCATATAGCCTAAATGTGTATTTTGTAGCCTACATGGTATCAATAAAAGTGCAGTTTAATGCATTATTGGAGCACCATGCCACTGCGTCTGCCTCTTGGCGTTTTCCCGGGTTAAATATGAGATGGCGCACGGAAATGAGTCATTCACTTTTGTGTACAGCCATAAAAGCCGTGAGCTATCGAAAAGTCGTAAAAATAAGCGCGCAATCAATCACACGCAATGGTGCAGTTCTGACGGAGAGGCGAACACCAAACAAAGTCATGATTTTAAATTATCGTTATGGTTTCAGCGCACAATCCAAGACTGCCTAAACTGACACAGGTAAACTGTTAACATATTAAATAGTATTATTACGATAATTGATGCTGAATACGGCAAATACAATTAATATGCTCTTCGAATAAAAATAGGGAAAGAACAACACAAACCCGGACATCTTGAATAACGCACACATTCTCTGCTCTGGCGCTTTAATCCACATTCTGCGATATTACAGGTATGAAAAAGAAGAAGAACAGACAATTGTTTCCAAATTTAATCCACACTCTTCTCCTTTTTTTCTAATTTTCAGGACGAGCGGTAGATAGTTACCCTGCGGTTGCGTGGCGCATAAGGGATTGCTGTGACCCCAGTGTGTCCGAGATTGTCTGGTGCTCTCCGGTCGCTCGTGACACCAGATTGCCACTAGATAAAAGATGAGCCGAGCTAATTCAACCCGGGATGGGCTGGGAGAGGACCCCAAAGTGCCCCAAGTTTACGCTCGGGCACTTCCTTTGTGTTCCTTCCAAAAAGGCACCATTCACTATAGAACAAATGAACTAGCTTTCACAAAACGTTCCAACATCTGTGTGGAGCCTGTTGGAGTCTTTTGTCTCCCTTATATATTTTGAAAACGTGGTGTGTGACAAGAAGCTAGTGCTAATTGGTATAATGGCGGTTTATTTACAGACTGCATTACAGACCTTTTTATACCTGCTTTGTCTGACTGAAATGAATACGCTTAATTTGGGCAGATTAAAAATCAATACCGTGAAAAGTAATTGGCCAACTGCAAAGTGTTTAGAACATGATTTTGTGTTCGTGTGTGTCTGTTCTAGTGCGACAGGTTTGCGACCCACGCCTTCAGCGGAGATCTGCTCTCTCCTCTATCAAAAGGAAACATTCCCAGATCATGTTCAGCCACAGCTCAGTTTCCACTTTCCGCCGAATTATGCACTTAATTTGCTCACATATCATTTACAATAAGTCCCTCCCTGCGTGACAGTCGAGCCTCAACAGTACTAAATCACCTCTAATTTATACTGATTTTACTCTAATAATCGTAATAAAAAGCTTATAGATTTGGCACTAATTACATAAAAGCCTAATGATGTGGAAAATTACTCTGGTTAGAAATATATCGCTATTCTAAACTTTGTTGGCTGACTGAGGAATCAGAGGCATTAGCAGAGGTTCACTTCGTGTCCAATAGGCAGGACTGACTAGGACACATTGGATATAAGAAGTCGAAAATGTCTGGTGAAACTAAAAATATCCACGGCCGTTTACAATCAAATAAAAAAAACGAAGAAAAGGGCCGTACTATTAAAACAAAAACCATTGACCCACTTCAACAGACTCACATTACATAAACCTGACCTTAAATTGGGTTATACGATGTAGTGTAAAATGCACACTCAATGCTTTCATACTCGGGCTATGTGTATGCTTAATCTAATTTGAGGCATTTGTTTGTGTAAGAAATATGTTGTGTCATTCACACGCCAGAAACGATGTTTATGTAGCCACAGAGGCTGTTAAGGCGGCTAAATCGGGTCGTTGTTCAAACCTGGCCCATATACTATAGAGGAGGGCAGAAACAGCAGGCACAATTAAACAAATAGCACACTGATCCAGCTTCTCAATATTAAATCATGTGATTTTATTGGATATAATTTGGAGTTGAAATCAAAGCCAATTACAGAAATTAGGAGAAATGAACTTGTGAATGTTGCTAGATTTGGGAATTGGCGTGGCTGGCTGCTCAGGGTTCTCGAGGTGGCTGACATATCTCGAGCTTCAAATCTGATTGGCTTTCCTTTGAAGAAGCTCATGGGTTCATTCGGTTGTTAGGCGCCTCCCCGTTTCTCTAAAGGACATTATAATGCAAGGAACCTTCTTTTTTAACCACAAACCGAATTTGCTTTCATTTAGGCTATATATATTTTTTAAATAGGTTAAAGTCATAGAGATTTTTTTTGGGAATAGCATTTCGCCCTGGAGCGGTGCGCAATGCTATCGCACGCCGACCTCCTGGATGCTCGCCTCGGTGAGTTATCATCGCCAAACTCCGGTCTTCAACTCTACTGTAAGCTGGAGGCACTTCTAATCTAAATCAAGCAGAGAAAATTGACAATTTGTTTCTTATTTTATCTTAATGTCATTTAAGTGAGCTAATTCAATGGAAAAGTAATTATTATTATTATTATATTACTGCGTAATTTGATTTAACCGTTTTCTAAATTATTGACGTGATGGAATGGAATTAAGGAGTCGATTATTCGGTGTATGCTAGTTGTGTGCTTGTTTGAATGGCATTTAGTCTCTGGTTTTATCCATACTGCAATGTCCACTTCGATGTTTTCACCGTGTTTTTAGAAAATATCATTTTGTAAAATAACCAAATGTTCAACCTACTCTTTGCATGCATTGGCAAACTATAGCCTGTATTCCTCTCTTGCCAGACTTTGACAGATTCGTGAAAGTGTCACTTGCAATAGCTTAACTAAACAATGTATTTTCAGGAAATATCTTATAAATGATATATTTTTTCCTTTAACACAGGGTAGGCTATTGCATTATGCAAAAAATAATTGTGACATTGCCTTTAAATTCTGACCGGGTGTTGTGTCTATCCAGGGATGAAGGATGCCGCGGCGGAGCTACTGGGTCACAGGGAGGCTCTAAAGTGCAGACTAGGCGGTGGAGTGGGATCTGACCCCGGCCACTCCGGCGAGCTAGCCCCGGGGCCAGACACCGTGGAGGGGGCTACCATGCTCCCTGGAGACGATATCAACAACGGAGGATCCAACCCTTCCGGCATGCAGGTCAACAGTAAAGAGCAACAGGACAAGCAACAGCAGAATAACTCCAGCCAATCCGGAGGAAGTCAGAGTCAGAAACAGAAGCGCCACCGGACCCGGTTCACCCCGGCCCAACTTAACGAACTGGAGCGCAGCTTCGCCAAAACGCACTACCCAGACATCTTCATGAGGGAGGAACTGGCACTACGGATCGGCCTAACGGAATCTCGCGTGCAGGTAACGGAATCTCGCGTGCAGGTTTGTTTGTGATACGGGTTGGGAAATGTGTGTCTCATAGAAAATGTTTTAGAAGCAAGAATAATACAGCTGTAAGAGTAGTGTATTAATACTGCATACAAATATGTAATGAAATGTTTAGGCGTATGTATTAGCCCTTTTAACCAAACAGGAGAACGTAGGCCTAAATATGAATAGTCAATGGCTATTATCATTTCGCTTTATGTAGGACCTAAACAATAACAATATTTGATATTTGTAACTAGGCACAACGGCTAATTGCAAAGTAAACCTACATTATAGTCTAAATTAACATGAGGAAAATATTCAACTCTCACATAAGTGCCACTATAACATAAGTAGCCTGCATATACAGTGTAGCCTATAGAAGAAAGTACAATAATATATACATTGATACTGTGTGATAAATATCTCAATAGAAATGTATAATAATCTAAAATATTTGCCCTTTTATTACCATCGAAACAAAACGACAGCGCAAGAATAATTAGCCACGCCTTGTGTTGTTTCATCTTCCTCGAGGAGACCATTTTTTTATTTCCTTGTATCAAAATAATAATATCATACATCTGATCCACGATTGTATTTTGTGAGTGTTTTGTTTCTGTTCAAAGTATTAGAAAATGCAAAATAGGCTAGAAGGTAAAATCCCTCCCTGACCAAACTGCTTTCGGCGCGCGAGCTGTCCATGGTGCTGAAACGAACGCGCCAGGTCGATTCGCGTGAAACCAGATGCATGTGTTTGATTCATACAATACTTTTGTCCCAAAAATATGTTATTCAAGACAGAAATTAGAAAACTACGATTTTAAGAGATATAATTTTCCAGAAACAAACGGAGGGAAATACAAATAAATATTAAAACTGCTTTTAACTAGCCTATTATCAAAGTTGCTTTAATAAATTGATTTGGATATAATTTAAATGTCACGAGGGTACGTAGGCCTATTCATAATATCTGTCAATCACAGATTTGTGGGGTACATGTGGAAAAATTAAGGACATCCAATGTAGGCCTAGGTATTTGCCTATAATTCATGAAAATAAATGAAAAATTATTCACGAAAGTAAGATTTGTATGTAGGCTATATTTTTGTATAAATATGAGTGTATTTTTTAATGTATGCCCCACTCATTGTATCCAAATAGATATTGCATTTTACATGGCAAAAAGTGACTTCATTTAAGATATTAGGCATGGTAAAAAAAAATGTGGGCCTACTAACTATGGAATAAGCCACTTAAAACTCGGAATTGGCCAGATAAAAACAATTGGCACTTTATTTGGGAACAAAATTGGTTCTTAAAATCTAATAACGTTTCGTGTCATTTTCCTATTGGAATTGGAACATTCATGCGTTCTCATGCGAAATGAAAAGGAAACGATCTTGCTTTATTATACCCTCACAATTAAACTCAATTAAAATGTAATTACTTTATTTTATTTCCCGTTACATTCCATAGCTCGCCAAAATAGCACACAAGATGAATTCAAGAACAGCGCGACATTGGAGTTGTCTTTGGTCATTGTCTGATGCATTGTCGTTCATGACCAAGTAGCCATTCTCAGGGTGATAGTGCAATAAAACCAAATCCATTATTATCCACCAATTTCAGAATTCTTTATTACAATGGGGGCTTATGAACCAGCAATGAAAAATGCAGACGAGTCGTTCACATGTGAAACAACCGTGATAATCATCATTATTGCACGGATCAATTCGGTTAGGAATAGTTGATTTACATAAAGTAAGAATTAGCGAAACGATGATCCCTTTATAAAGCCCATCACCAATGATAATAATACTTCTGAACCAGCGGGTAAAAATAGATCTGGGATGTTTCGAATGAGGAGGCGCACGCAGCTCGCGCTGTTCTCTTGTGGAATGGGCCTGTCAGAGTTCCACGTCTTAATGGCGGACTCGCTGAAAGTGTACTCTGTCTTTTAAACGGATGAGAAATAGCATTTTTTTATTTATTTGAAGTGTAATGCATTTGAGGCTGGATTTCACGGCTGGCTACTCTGGGGGAAAGATTGGCCTCTTAATACAACGGCCCAGTTTCTCAACCAAATCTTCACATTAATCATCGTCGATAGCCGGGTTACTATAGTCATATATGAGATCTATATAGGCCTAGAACGTCTCTCCCAAGGACCCGCGGAATAAACACTGGTGATCCATTTATAACGCCTTTATAACGCATTTACTTCCGAAATACTGATATTATTGTTGTTTTGTGTAGGCCAATAGTCAGTGTAGGTCAGTGTATCCATGTTATGCATCCAATTGGTTAAAGCAGAATATGTGTTGATATATCAAATAAACAGAGCTACTAATCATTAAAATAGTAAACTGGTTTCGGATATTTTAAATTCATAACAAAATAATGGCTGGGATGACCACCTCCCCCATAGGCGTATTAGTTTAGACTTCATGGAAATGAATTTGTATTTTCTGACGTAGCCATTTTTATTTTCTGATAACCTAGAGGTGTTTCGGTTATGCACTAATGTAGGCATGCCACAGACGATTTACTGAAATTGATTTTGGCGTAATGACATAGAAGCTATCAAAACCTTCGTTTATGGCATATCATTTAATCAGTTATATCATGTATAGTGTTATCCAGGGATTTCCCCTGGTAGAAAGAAGATGTGCAATGGCAATATCTGAGTTATGTGCTACCTGCTTAAGAACATAAAACGCTTTCCCGTGAGTAAAAGTGAGCATATACAGAAATGTACAGTAGACCTATTCATTGTGTCTCAAACTGATGACACTGTAGCCAGATGCTAACCCATCTCTCTCTCTCTCTCCACTCCAGGTTTGGTTCCAGAACCGACGTGCCAAGTGGAAGAAGCGCAAGAAGACCACCAACGTTTTTCGCAACCCGGGGACGCTGCTGCCCACCCACCACGGCCTGCACAGCCAGTTCAACTCTGCCGCTGCCGCCGCCGCGGCCATGGGCGACAGCCTATGCTCCTTCCACGCCAACGACACACGATGGGCTACGGCAGGGATGCCAGGCGTCTCTCAGCTGCAGCTCCCTCCAGCCCTGGGTCGCCAGCACCAGCATGCCATGGCGCAGTCCCTGTCCCAGTGTAGCCTGTCCGGTCCGCCGCCCAACTCCATGGGGCTATCCAACATGTCGTCGAACGGATCCGGGCTCCAGTCTCACCTCTACCAGAACCCGTTCCCTGGGATGGTCCCGGCCTCCTTGTCCGGTCCCACCAACGTGACGGGCTCGCCCCAGCTGTGTAGCTCCCCAGAAAATGACGTCTGGAGAGGGACGAGCATCGCCTCCCTGCGGCGCAAAGCGCTGGAGCACACAGTATCCATGAGTTTCACTTAGTAGCAACCACGAATCCAACGGCCTCGTTTTACGCGTTTTTGTTTTTACTTCGTCTTCTTCTATGATTTTTTTGTTTTGTTGTTGAACCCATCCAGCCAAATACAGCTGGACAAGGATGTGAACGTCTCCAAGAAAAAAAAGCTACAGGAAAACAACAGCCCTATTCCCCAGTTTTGTTGCCAAACTAATACCGAAACCAAACCATTTGATGGTGGATAAATGGCTAAATGTTTATCTTATTCATTTATGATGTGCATGTATTGATGACAACTTTATTTATTTTACATTTATAAATGCCATATTTATTTATTTACTTATCAACGTATTTATTTATTTATACTTTTTTTTAAAATATATATATAACACCTCGTTTTCGTTTCATTCCTTTCTAACAAAATAGTAGACCACTGATATTTGCCACTGGAGTTTCTAACAGTTTCCACAGGCCGATGGTCGAGGGTATAAAAACTGTACAAAAAAAAAAATGAAGAAAGCTCATTTTTATTTTCATCTGCTGCGCAGCATGCGACCGACCATGATGGGCCACGGGCATGCGACCGACCATGATGGGCCACGGGCATGCGCCCGACCATGATGGGCCACGGGCATGCGCCCGACCATGATGGGCCACGGGCATGCGCCGTGCACGTGCAGATATCACACTCGGAAGTTTTCTTTTTTTTGTGTGTAAAGCGTCAAAAGATGAATAAAACGGAAAAGAGGGAGACACGTGACCATCTCAAAGGAATCACGCAACATGGAAACGAACTTGACTGCATGTGCTGGCCAAGGCAAATGTACGGAAACACCATAAATAAGACAAGAAAATCGACTTGAATATAATCTGTTATATAGGATGTTTTGTGTAGAGGAAGCATTCTTGACTTGTTCCCATTTGGTCAGTTTGTGATATGTTCTAATCTAAATTATTGTATGTG
Organism: Oncorhynchus kisutch; assembly: GCF_002021735.2. Lineage (NCBI taxonomy): Eukaryota > Metazoa > Chordata > Actinopteri > Salmoniformes > Salmonidae > Oncorhynchus > Oncorhynchus kisutch. The sequence continues at coordinate 7,525,717 of NC_034202.2, read as the reverse complement.
CTTATTATCAAATCTGAATTTCTTAAATGTTTGATCTTATACTGAACAAACCATTTCGTTTCATGGACATGTTTATATCAATTGACTGTAAATGAACAAATAAAAATCATTTTCAATATGTCACATCACGAATCAACCTCCTTTTCTTGAACGTAGCGCATGCGTCCAGCCTGTAGAAATCGATCAAATAGTGTGACCTAATGTTTATTTGGACATCCCTGAAATGAATCACGGGGACGCAGGCGCAGTCCCGGTTTCCGGTGATATACGGTGTAATAAACAGGAAAAACTATTATCAAAACATCAAACTCTATCTAACAACGAGCTGCAATTAAACTATATTCGTCCAATATGTATTGCTACTGATATTTCACCAACGTAGGCTACTTATGGAATTCCACCCCCAGACTCAAGCAAAGCGAGTGGCCAAAGATGTGGGTGTGTTATGGATATGAAAGCTCAAAGCAATGGAGAATTGATATTTTTGTATTTGTAGATGCAAAATCCAGTTCTATAACATAAATACGTGTTTAGTAGCGCACCCCTTTCAAAACAACAAGGGTTTTTGCAGAACCGAATGACATCCTATCCAACCAAATATGTCACGTACATGCGACCCAGCCACGAGCCCTCCCGTCTCGCTCCGTTGACGGGTTTGACCTTAGAGTTGATTGATAGCCTACTACAGCGCTGTTAACGTTGATTGTACAGGCTTATATTTTGTTTTGTCATGTCAATGTATATCACGGATTCATTCATCAAGCCCAGACTTGGAGCAATCTCGCCTGCATCAACGCACGTCCATACGGATAATCTCCCCAACAAAACGGCGACAAGCACTAACACCTTGTATACAGCTGCATCATTTACACCGCCACTAGCAGGACATCAAATAGGGGAGCGAGCTACTCAACTCTACACCTATTTTATCCCCTGTGTTTGTGTGTGTGTCTTTTGGAGCCATTGATCTATGTGACCTTCTGTTCGTATGACAGTATACTGTGTCTATGGTTGGATCTTGGGAGCATGGGACTATCTAGAGAGCAGACATACAGTACAATACCACTGGGCACAGACGTCAGTGTCATTGGATTTAGGTTAAAAGTTGGGTGGGAAAAAAATACGAAAATACCTTACATTTATGACTTTTTTCAAATCCAATCAGGTTTCCATTTTGATTCAACGTCATCACGTTGCATTTTTTTTTTTGACGTGGAAACAACGTTGATTCAACCAGGTTTTGCGCAGTGGGATGTCACCGTATGAGAGGCATTGGGGCTGGATTCAATCCATATCGCAGAAGTTTCGTGATATGGATTTGAAACCAGCCCTTGGTTAATCCACTATTGTATTTCCATCCACCACAGCCAAATGAGTTCATTTTAAATCATCATCATCATCATCATCATCATCATCATCATCATCATCATCATATTAGAATGGTAATGTTGTCTGGGGTTGGGCAACAGAAGATAGTATGGTTAATAAAACCCAGTCGCTTTTCTTTGACTAGGCTGCGTTCAAGATCTACCCATTGTTGCCTCAACTTGCCTGTTCTTTACTTGGATCTGAACATCCAGCACACAATGTTGAGTATCACTGTTGATCTCTGGATGCTTTCCCCCACACAAACTAGAATAAATAAATAATCAAGTAGAAACAAGTGCAACAACTGGCACTCAACCGCCGAGCGAATACCTGTGTGTGTGCGTGTGTGTGCGTGTGCGTGTGTGTGTGTGTGTGTGCGTGTGTGTGTGCGTGTGCATGTGTGTGCGAGTGCGTGTGTGTGTGTGCGCGAGTGCGTGTGTGCGAGTGCGAGTGTGTGTGTGTGTGTGTGCGTGTGCGTGAGTGCGAGTGTGTGTGTGTGTGCGTGTGTTGACATCTGGATGTGTTAATACTCACCGAGCATCACAAGACAAACCAGGGAAGTTGGGGAGATTTGCACAGGGATAAAGATGTTTCCAGTCCTGGCAACAGATGTGAAATAATATTACATAAATGTAATCATTTGTTTCCCTATCACCCAGGTTAATTACTTTGTGGAAATGGGTAACCCATTTCTCATTGGGTAATTTGTCACACACCGAAGCTAGAGCCAATCAGTGACCCCGCTGTTGGTGGGATCATTTCTCCCAGAATTCTGTGCAGTGAGTGTGTCATTGAAAATGTGGGAGCAAGCCAATGTTTACCTCCTATTTATTTCACACAAATAAATGAAATCAGTCAATAAACCATCCGAGGGTGAATATGGCTCTCTCTATCCAGGAGTATACATTTTCTCTCAGTGTGTGTGTGTTTATGTGTGTGTTTGTGTGTGTGTGTGTGCAGGGGTGTTTGTGAGTGTGTCTCATAAAAAAGTGTGAGAGAAGGTGTTTGAATGCTTCCTGAGTGTGTGTGTGTGTGTTTCTGAAATGGGAGACATTATGTGTTTATACATATATTTCCAGACTGAATTGTTCCACCCTCATTTACCTACCTATTCCTTAGAAAATTTCACTGCAGACGTCTACAGACATCATGACAACTGCTATAGCCAGTATGTCCAACAAGCACACCAGTATGTCCAACAAGCACACCAGTATGTCCAACAAGCACACCAGTATGTCCAACAAGCACACCAGTATGTCCAACAAGCACACCAGTATGTCCAACAAGCACACCAGTATGTCCAACAAGCACACCAGCATGTCCAACAAGCACACCAGTATGTCCAACAAGCACACCAGTATGTCCAACAAGTACACCAGTATGTCCAACAAGCACACCAGTATGTCCAACAAGCCCACCAGCATGTCCAACAAGTACACCAGTATGTCCAACAAGCACACCAGTATGTCCAACAAGCACACCAGTATGTCCAACAAGCACACCAGCATGTCCAACGTTCTTACCGCAACGCTGACAACCACCTTCATTCCCTCTAAAACATAGACCAGCATAACTGAGAATACAACAGCAAACGCAACTCTGGTCACCAAAAAGACATATATGACTAGTGTTGTTATACTATGCACAGCGTGTACAAATACTACAAATATTATCACAACCAATGGGCAACTTTGGTTGGAACACTGTTTCAAACAGACAGGGAAGAGTGTCCAAGTGGACTTGAAGACCCTACAGCCCCAGGGGATTGATCTTTGCCTTGTACTCTACTCTACTCATGGTGTGACTATACAACGCCACTGCATATGTCTGAAAATGGGAAAGCATGGTTATAATGGAGGAGAGCTATAATACGGTTTGACAGACAGACAGACTCTGCAGGAGAGGATCTTGGTTGGGGATTGTTGTTACAGATGGTGCATGACGATGAGTTTGGTCTGGAGGTTTTATTAATTTCAGTCTAAGTGGTGAAGAGGCTGGCTCCGACCGTGTTTGGTCCAGTCTGACGAGACTGACTGACACCTCGTAGCTCCCGCCATCCGTCATCGTTTGAGAATCTCTTCATTGTATCACATGAAAATGAAGAGATTCGATTTTGTGCCCATTATCTATCCATAAGAGCAAACGAATGGAGCACCGCTGGGGTCATAGAGAGAGAGATAGAGAGAGAGATGGAGAGATATATATATATATATAGAGATAGAAGGAGATAGAGAGAGAGAGACAGAAAGACAGAGTGACAGAGAGACAGTCTTTGATTCTCTCTCTCTCTCTCTCTATCTCTCTCTCTCTCTCTCTCTCTCTCTCTCTCGTTTTCTCTCTCTCTCTCTCTCTCTCTCTCTCTCTCTCTCTCTCTGTCTCTCTGAGAGATATTTTAATAATTAGATGGTTGTAATATTTGGCATTTTGTATCACCGAAATTCTAGAGAACAGAGCACTCAAAGTGTGTGTGTGTGTGTGTATGATAGGTCAGGGTTGGATAATTAACCTACGATGATGGATACACAGCAATTACAGTGATGCTCATGTGACAAATTGGAGTGACAGAGGCCTGAATGGGGTCATGCATTCTCCTTAGTCTGCTCTTACAGTAAAGTCTCAGACTAAACATCCCAATCACTATCCCTTGTAATGCAGTGTGAACGTGTTGAAACAGTGTTATTACAGTATATTCTATATATGCATATATTACCGGTACAACAATACTTCTGTATACAACACATTCTTCTTATCAGTCCTGAGATGCAAGCTTCTTGCAATTCCTCTTGTATTGCACTGAGTGTAGTGTGTCTCTCTCTCTGTCTCTCTGTCTCTCTCTGTCTCTCTCTCTGTCTCTCTCTCTCACTGTCTCTCTATCTCTCTCTCTCTCTCTCTCTCTCTCTCTCTCTCTCTCTCTCTCTCTCTCTCACACTCTCTCACTCTCTCTTTCTCTCTCTCTCTCTCTCTCTCTGTCTCTCTCTCTCTCTGTCTCTATCTCTCTGTCTCTATCTCTCTCCCTCTCTCTCTCTCTCTCTCTGGAAAGTAGTGTGTATCAATAGTGCTAATAAAGTAGTGTTTATCAGTGTGACTGTAGTATGTATGTACACATGTAGGATCTTAATTTGAGCCAGTTTTCAACAACAGGAAAATAATCCTGCAATCACAGGAAACGTGAATTATTATATGAATTATAATTACAGTTTTTCTCAATTGCTAAAACACTAAAACCCATTGGTTGAACAAAGTTCTCAGTTGCCTGGACTCATTTAGCTAATTATGCAGTCTGTTGTCAATACCTTAAACCATTTCACATGGTAAAACACAATTTGCAGATCTCACTTAGACTTTTCAGCAAAACTCTAAACACATTCTCATTCTCAAAACACATTCTGCACTCTAATGCACATGTCATCCATACTGGTAAACACATTCTGCACCCTAATGCACATGTCATCCATACTGGTAAACACAAGTGGCAACAATCAAATACAAATAGAGAATACATGTAATTGATTGAACACAACCACTCAAAATTGATTTAACCTGTTTCAAATGATGCGACACAACCAATATAAGCCAGTTCAGAGAGCAAACAGGTTGTTGAAGGTGGGAAGGAGAAAGTCTGAGAATGGATACTGTAATACAGTGCATTGTAGGCTGTATACTGTACAATGGACAAATAGTATGGCCCTGAACATTGTGCTTTCCATGTATTAACAGTATTGACTGCTCAATAGATTTTGACTGGTTGCAGGTTAACATCAACAAAGAACAAGAATTACAGTATCACAGAGACAAAGGACAAGTTTGTGAGATGCAGGGTACAGTACTGTAAACATAGGGGTACAAGGAGGAGGAAGAACAAAAAAACAAAATTGCAAAGAGCAAAGCAGAGTAATAGTTTCTGATACATTTTGAGCTACTATGACAGAACATGTTTTTGTTCATCAAAAGACAATGACGGAAAAATATGAATATTATTTTAGATAAAAAATGTACTTCTCCATGAAAATTGTATGTTTTGAACAATGGGTCTTCTATTTTTCGGTGTATTGTTTACTGACTGCTGTTTACTGACTGCTGTTTACTGACTGCTGTTTACTGACTGCTGTTTACTGACTGCTGTTTACTGACTGCTTGATGGTGTATATCATTTTGATCACTTTGTTCATGATTTGAGAGCAGTGTTTGATTTTGAACACAGGTAAAACTGTTTTGAGGCGAATGTTTCATTTTGCGAGAGGAGTCAGAGGTTATGTAAATAGTGCTTGAAGATTAGGTTTTGTGTTTAATGTTTTCAGGAAACGGAGCAAGGTTTCAGAAATGGTGTTTTAGCAATTGAGAAAAACTGTAAAGGACATTTTCGTAGGGGTTGATACATTTTTCGTAGGGGTTGATAATTCTTTTGTAGGGGTTGATACATTTTTTGTAGGGGTTGATACATTTTTTGTAGGGGTTGATACATTTTTCGTAGGGGTTGATACATTTTTTGTAGGGGTTGATACATTTTTCGTAGGGGTTGATACATTTTTTGTAGGGGTTGATAAATTTTTCATAGGGGTTGATACATTTTTTGTAGGGGTTGATACATTTTTCGTAGGGGTTGATACATTTTTTGTAGGGGTTGATACATTTTTCGTAGGGGTTGATACATTTTTTGTAGGGGTTGATACATTTTTCGTAGGGGTTGATACATTTTTTGTAGGGGTTGATACATTTTTCGTAAGGGAAAATGAAGTCTGAAATTTCAAAGTGGAAATGACAAACTTCACAAGCCTTTTCAAACCTCAAATAAACTACACGGTTTCACATTTCCTGTTTTAAAGTTCTCCTACTACAGGGTGATCAAATTAAGATCCTAAATCGATGTACTGTGTATCAATAGTGGAACTGTAGTAGTGATTATTGGTGTGTCTGTATGCATCAGTATAGTGTGAATGTCATGTGTCTCAATATACAGATGTATGATCTTAATTTGATCACCCTATTGCAGGAAAAATGTCTTGCAATTCAGGCCATTTTGGGCTTGCAGTGTATTTGAGGTTTAAAAAGTCTTCGGACATTTGTAATTTCTATTGACCAAAAATGTCCATTCATCAACCCCTACAAAAGGGGGGGGGGGGGGGGCGATACAGAGTCAAGACCGAGACCGGGAAGGGAACAAGGGGTCCGGGACTGAGACCAAAAAAATGCGAGTCCAATTCAAGACCGTGATCAGAATTTAGTCACGTAACCATCATATTAAGAGCTCAGAATATAAGCGGTCACTGCGCAATAGCGAGCAGTAGTTTCCCCAAGGTCTAGCTAGCTAGCTTCAGTTATTGGTAAGTCTGCAGCAGCTGCAGCATGTGTTATTAAAGTGGACGTTGTTGCTAATTTGGTAGCTTCTATCTTTTCAAGAATAACTTTCAACAAGAAGTTAAGTTTAATAATAAATAATCATCATCTGGCGAGCGGAACTGTGCTTTTTTTTTATTGCAGCGCACTTGCTGTTGTTCGCCGTCTCTTTGAGAATAACTTATGTGTGTGAAACATTGTTGCATTTAAAATGGAACTGACAGTCTTGTCGCAACATTAGATCTTATTCAAATCTGTTCATTGACACTTTACACTTTACAGTCCTATTGATCAAACAACTATAAAAAAGGTGGGCTCTCTCTCCCTCAGAACATCAACAACAACAAGGTCAACAACTAATCCTAGGCAGAGCCAGATGAGCTCAAATCTAGCGAAATAACATGAGGTAAACCCCCTCAAACTTTTTCAGCTAGTTGGCCATCAAAAAATAGCACTGATAAATGATTGTAGCCTCCTCGTCCTTCTTCAGCTTGTCTGCCAATACATGTTTGTTCCAACCAAGCACTAAAGCTAAGTGGCTTAATGAGAGTACAATTGAGAGAACACCTCACTCTGACCATTTTACAGTGGTGTAGTGGTGCATTAACATCATGTTGTGTGTGACTGCTGTCTTTCCATCATCCCTATGTAGTGGTGCTTTAACATCATGCTGTGTGTGACTGCTGTCTTTCCATCAGCCCTATGCAGTGGTGTAGTGGTGATTTAACATCATGTTGTGTATGACTGCTGTCTTTCCATCAGCCCTATGCAGTGGTGTAGTGGTGCTTTAACATCATGTTGTGTGTGACTGCTGTCTTTCCATCAGCCCTATGCAGTGGTGTAGTGGTGCTTTAACATCATGCTGTGTGTGACTGCTGTCTTTCCATCATCCCTATGTAGTGGTGCTTTAACATCATGCTGTGTGTGACTGCTGTCTTTCCATCAGCCCTATGTAGTGGTGCTTTAACATCATGCTGTGTGTGACTGCTGTCTTTCCATCAGCCCTATGTAGTGGTGCTTTAACATCATGCTGTGTGTGACTGCTGTCTTTCCATCAGCCCTATGTAGTGGTGTAGTGGTGCTTTAACATCATGCTGTGTGTGACTGCTGTCTTTCCATCAGCCCTATGCAGTGGTGTAGTGGTGATTTAACATCATGTTGTGTATGACTGCTGTCTTTCCATCAGCCCTATGTAGTGGTGCTTTAACATCATGCTGTGTGTGACTGCTGTCTTTCCATCAGCCCTATGTAGTGGTGCTTTAACATCATGCTGTGTGTGACTGCTGTCTTTCCATCAGCCCTATGTAGTGGTGCTTTAACATCATGCTGTGTGTGACTGCTGTCTTTCCATCAGCCCTATGTAGTGGTGCTTTAACATCATGCTGTGCTGTGTGTGACTGCTGTCTTTCCATCAGCCCTATGTAGTGGTGTAGTGGTGCTTTAACATCATGCTGTGTGTGACTGCTGTCTTTCCATCAGCCCTATGCAGTGGTGTAGCTGATTAGCCCGTTTTCACGTTAGCTAGAGCGTTTTTTTGGGGGGGGTCTACATTTACTAACCCCGGTCATATTCAGCAGGTGTTGAGCGTTCGTAAATCCATCAGTTGTTCTGCACTCTGGCACACTCAGATGAGAGTGCTCTGAAATTGGAGGAGATAGCCAGAGTGAATTTGCAAATGCAAAGAGATATGCTAACTGGATAACAGTCGTTCAAGTTCTTGCTAGTTAACCAACTGTCACCTGCATCTCTAACTGTGTACAGTACAGCCACCGAAGAACGATATGAGAGGGAAAAGTTCCCACTCCTACAAAGACATGACATCCTCCTAGCAGCTAGCTCTCTAGTTATTAACATAAGGATCTGTGTTTTAGCTTGCTACATAAATAGATGAGCTAGCCTATTACCCACGTTATGACTGACTTGTGATGATTGCCTTTGCTAGTTTGATTGAAATGACATTCCCAGCCTTCGTTACGTTCGTCAGTTTTTGTCCCGAATATTTAGTAATTGAAACTGAAACAGTGCAGCAAACAATGTACCAGTCCAGCTGTGATTTACAACCTGATAGTAATATTTTTGGACTAGCAAGAAATGTATCGGTGAATTATATTAATCATGCATTGAACTGCATCCATTTATTCTGCCAAAAATGCCTTAGTGTTCGTCATGGAACGTTGACTCAAATATAACCTATTTTTAAAACCTCTTATGTAGCAGAAACTGGGAATTTGATATTTTTGACTGATATTATGATTGTCTGTTTGTTTCATGTCTGCAAAGTAGTTAAAAGGCCATCAGTTCCACTTTAAACTTTAGGTCGCCGGTTACTTTGTGGGCTGAACATTAGTTGTTTTTTGCAAAGCGAAGTAATACTTTTACATTTCAATTGGGAAATGCTTAATAGTTGTGTTTTTGTGTTCTTGTAATTGTGACCTACTGGTGTACTATGTCAGAGTTTATGGACTGCTTATCCTAAAGCATCATGTTGTGTATGACTGCTGTCTTTCCATCAGCCCTATGCAGTGGTGCTTTAACATCATGCTGTGTGTGACTGCTGTCTTTCCATCAGCCCTATGTAGTGGCGCTTTAACATCATGCTGTGCTGTGTGTGACTGCTGTCTTTCCATCAGCCCTATGCAGTGGTGTAGTGGTGCTCTAACATCATGCTGTGTGTGACTGCTGTCTTTCCATCAGCCCTATGCAGTGGTGTAGTGGTGCTCTAACATCATGCTGTGTGTGACTGCTGTCTTTCCATCAGCCCTATGCAGTGGTGCTTTACCATCATGCTGTGTGTGACTGCTGTCTTTCCATCAGGCCTATGTAGTGGTGCTTTAACATCATGCTGTGTGTGACTGCTGTCTTTCCATCAGCCCTATGTAGTGGTGCTTTAACATCATGCTGTGCTGTGTGTGACTGCTGTCTTTCCATCAGCCCTATGCAGTGGTGTAGTGGTGCTCTAACATCATGCTGTGTGTGACTGCTGTCTTTCCATCAGCCCTATGCAGTGGTGTAGTGGTGCTCTAACATCATGCTGTGTGTGACTGCTGTCTTTCCATCAGCCCTATGCAGTGGTGCTTTACCATCATGCTGTGTGTGACTGCTGTCTTTCCATCAGCCCTATGTAGTGGTGTAGTGGTGCCTGGGGAAGTGGGTATAACTCTAATAGAGCCGAAAAAGTTCCCAAACGGTCCACCAGTTTAGGAAAGGCACCACTGTGTGAAAAATCTATAGATAACTCAGATTTTCACTCTCAAAATCACACTTTTTATTATAGATTTTTGTTTGTTTGTTGATGTTCTAAGTCCACAACAATGCCTAAACCACATGAGTCTGATTGGGTGAGCCTGTCATGGCCTGGCTCCCCAGGGTGTGGACCTATGACCACCCAGGCCCATCCATGTCTACCAGTGGCGCTCAGTGTCGTTTATGTTGAGGGAGGACAATTCTTATTTCTATTACAGCATATTGGATGACTTTCATTCGTATTCCATTCACCCAGTTCATTGTAACATCGATAGGTTTAGGCTACTTTGTGATACTAATTTTCTCTGTACCCATCATGAGGTTGCTACATCCTAGCCTATGAATGAAAGATTACAACGTACTGGAGGTGCACACACTGGGGCCACATCACTGGGGCCACATCACTGGGGCCAAGCTTCCTGACATCCAGGACCTACAGTACCAGTCAACATTTTGCACACAGCTACTCATTCCAGAGTTTTTCTTTATTTTTACGATTTTCTACATTGTAGAATAATAGTAAAGACATCAAAACTATGAAATAATACATATGGAAAATATGTAGTAACTGTCTCGCCCTGACCAGAGAGAGCGCCCGGGGTTCTCTATGGTGTTTTAGGTCAGGGCATGACTAGGGGGTGTTCTAGTCTTTAATTTCTATGTTGGTGTGAGTATTGGTTCCCAATTGGAGGCAGCTGATGATCGTTGCCTCTAATTGGGGATCATACTTAGTGTGGTCCGTTTCCCACCTGCATTGTGGGATATTGTTTATGTTTAGTGCTATGTGCGTTAAGTACGTTTGTTTATTTGTTTGTTGTTTGAAGTTTCACCTCAATGAACATGTGGAACTCTACGCTTTGGTCTGCTAATTATAACGGACGTGACAGAATATCCCACCACTACAGGACCAAGCAGCCTGCCCTGGAGGAAAAGGAGAGCTGGACATGGGAGGATATAATGGGTGGATGCGAGACCCTTCCTTGGCGGGAGTCGCCAAGGAGTGTAGGAGGACAGCGACGATGCCCGGGGTCCGCGGCCACAGAGGGGTGGTCGGTTGAGGAGAGAGCCAGAGACCATCAGGGAGTCGATGGAGCTGTTGGAGGTTGGAGATCGGAGAGAGATGTTGGTTAGGTGTATTCTGCAGCACACTCACCCTGAAGAGCGTGTCATCAGTCCGGTACGTCCTGTGCCGGCTCCCCGCACTCGCCCTGAAGAGTGTGTCATCAGTCTGGTGAACCCTGTGGCGGCTCCACGTACCAGGCCTCCAGTGCACCTCCCCAGCCCTGTACGTCCTGTGCCGGCTCCCCGCACCCGCCCTGAAGAGTGTCACCAGCCCTGAGTCCTCTGCGCCGGTGCGCAGTCCAGGCACGGCGTCCAGTCCCGCTCCATGGCAGGAGCCAACCTCTGCGCCGGTGCCCAGTCCAGGCACGGCGTCCAGTCCTGCTCCATGGCCGGAGCCTTCCTCTGCTCTGGTGCCCAGTCCAGGCACGGCGTTCAGCCCAGCTTCATGGCCGGATCCGCGGTCTGAGTGGGCGCTACGTCCCGCATCGGAGCCGCCACTGACACTTGTTGCCCACCCTAACCCTCCCCATCCAGCTTCAGGTTTTGCGGTCAGAGTCCGCACCTTTTGGGAAGGGGGGGGGGGGTACTGTCACACCCTGACCATAGAGAGCCCTCGGGGGTGTTCTAGTCTTCAATTTCTATGTTGGTGTGAGTATGGTTCCCAATTGGAGGCAGCTGATTATCCCACCTGCGTTGTGGGATATTGTTTTTGCGCTTTGGTCCACTCTTTATAAAGAACGTGACAGTAACCAACAAAGTGTTATATTTATATTTGAGATTCTTCAAAGTAGCCGCCCTTTGCCTTGATGGCAGCTTTGCACATTCTTGGCATTCTCTCAACCAGCTTCGTTAGGTAGTCACCTGGAATGCATTTCAATTAACAGGTGTGCCTTGTTAAAAGTTAATCTGTGGAATTTCTTTCCTCCTTTCCTTGAGCCAATCAGTTGTGTTGTGACAAGGTAAGGGTGTTATACAGAAGAAAGCCCTGTTTGGTAAAAGAACAAGTCCATATTATGGCAAGAACAGCTCAAATAAGCAAAGAGAAACAACAGTCCATCATTACTTGAAGACATTAAGGTCAGTCAATGCAGAAAAATTCAAGAACTTTGAAAGTTTCTTCAAGTGCAGTTGCAAAAACCACCAAGGGCTATGATGAAACTGGCTCTCATGAGGACCGCCACTGGAAAGGAAGACCCAGAGTTACCTCTGCTGCAGAGGTTATGTTCATTAGAGTTACCAGCCTCAGAAATTGCAGCCCAAATAAATGCTTCACATAGTTCAAATAACAGACACATCTCAACATCAACTGTTCAGAGGAGACTGTGTGAATCAGTTCTTCATGGTCAAATTGCTGCAAAGAAAACACTACTAAAGGACACCAATGAGAAGAAGAGACTTGCTTGGGCCAAGAAACACGAGCAATGGACATTAGACCGTTGGAAATCGGTCCTTTGGTCTGATGAGTCCAAATTTGAGATTTTTGGTTCCAACCGCCATGTCTTTGTGAGATGCAGAGTAGGCGGACAAACAATCTCTGTGTGTGTGGTTCCCACCGTGAAGCATGGAGGAGGAGGTGTGATGGTGTGGGGGTGCTTTGATGGTGACACTGTCAGTGATTTATTTAGAATTCAAGGCACACTTAACCAGCATGGCTACCACAGCATTCTGCAGGGTTACAACATCCCATCTGGTTTGCACTTAGAGGGACTATCATTTGTTTTTCAACAGAACAATGACCCAACACACATCCAGGCTGTGTAAGGGCTATTTGACCAAGAAGGAGAGTGATGGAGTTCTGCATCCGATGACCTGGCCTCCACAATCCCCCGACCTCAACCCAATTGAGATGGTTTGGGATGAGTTGGACTGGTAAGTGAAGGAAAAGCAGCCAACAAGTGCTCAGCATATGTTGGAACTACTTCAAGACTGTTGGAAAAGCATTCCAGGTGAAGCTGGTTGAGAGAATGCCAAGAGTTTGCAAAGCTGTCATCAAGGCAAAGGGTGGCTACTTTGAAGAATCTATTTTTTTTAGTTACTACATGATTCCATATGTGTTATTTTATAGTTTTGATGTCTTCACTATTATTTTATAATGTAGAAAATAGTAAAAATAAAGAAAAACCCTTGAATGAGTAGGCGTGTCCAAACTTTTGACTGGTACTTTATATACGAGACGTATCAGAGGAAGGCCCCAAAAAATTGTCAAAAACTCCAGTCACCCAAGTCATAGACTGTTTTCTTTGCTACCACATGTCAAACGGTGCCGGAGCTCCAAGTCTAGGACCAAAAGGCTCCTTAACAGCTTCGAACCCCAAGCCATAAGACTGCTGAACAATTAATCAAATGACCCCGTTTAGTTTTTTACGCTGCTGCTACTCCTGGTTTACTATCTATACATAGTCACTTTGCACATTGACTCGGTACTGTACATAGCCTCCTTATTGTTATGTAATTTTGTTTGTGTTACTATTAGAATATATATATATATATATATATATATATATATATATATTTTACTTTAGTTTATTTAGTAAATATTTTCTTAATTCTATTTCTTGAACTGCATTGTTAGTTAAGGGCTTGTAAGTAAGCATTTCACGGTAAGGTCTACCTACACCTGTTGTGTTTGGCTCATGTGACATATACAATTGGATTTGATATTATAAATTGAAACGTCTTTCCTAGGCGCTCGTGAGTATATTTCAGGTGCTTTGCGATTGTGTAAACTACTTTGGGTTTCTCAGTTGCACGACACAATTGATAAGTCGTATGCCTCCGCTCCACTACTTTGATTTGCGTCATTAGGGATTAAGAAGTGAGTATAAGCAATGCCCACTGAAAAATAATATAATAATATAATATACCTGCATATACCCTCCACAACTCCACTGGCCCTTTGTGTTTTACTAAAAGTGTCCTCCGCTACATGAGTGGGCTGCTGTTACGGATGCTGTCCCTTCAGAATCACCAACCTGTCACACACTGAGGGACTATAGGGTCGCCACTACGCAAACAGGTCTATTATACCAGATAGATATAAAGGCTGTTAAGATATTCATGTTTCAAGAAAAGAGTGTATTTATGTGGCCTGGCGAAGCGGTTTTATGGACAGAATAGAAGCTGATAATTAGGAGTTTTTTACTCAGCTGGTCTCGGAGTCAAGATCTAGTACAAATGTATCCGACACCAGACATGACTGAGACACTCAATATGGGATCAAGAGACTGGACCCGGGACCGGAACGATCTCAAGTACTACAACACTGTGCTGTAGCAAACGAGCTTAAATCAAGATGCTACATATGTAGTGTGCGCCAGAATAGTGTGTATGGTGTCGGTGGTGTGGATGTAGTGTGTATGGGCATGGAGGAGGCAGGGTTGCTAGTGAAACAGGACACAGTGAGGAGGTAATGAGGAGGGACAGTGAGGAATGTTGGTCAGGAATGAGCCTCTCTCCACTATGAGGCTTCTACAGTCACAGCACAGACAGTACAGGGTAAGTGTGGGAGTGCTCTTATCGAATGCTGTAGCCGGCTCTGTTAAATCACACCTTAATTCCTTTTCCATCACCATAACCATCTGTTTTCCTTTCAAGGAGGACGAGACGGGATAGGATGGGAAGCATGAGGGAACGGGAGGAGGCACACTTTGATCTCTCTCTCTCTCTCTCTCTCTCTCTCTCTCTCTCTCTCTCTCTCTCATTAGTGGTCGTGTTAGGTGGTCCTCAGACTTGTATCATCAGTTCCTCCTGCTGCTGATTCCTTCTATTGATCATGTTGACATATTGTGTGTGGACACTGGGTCCTTCTCCCTTGATTCTACTCCTCTTCCTTTATTTTCCTCTCAGCTCTCCTGACCTCGTCCTCTCTCCTTCTACGTGATTCGTCTTCCTCCTCTCTCCCCCTCTTTCACTTCCCCTTCTTCCTTGCTATCCTCCCTTCTCACCCCTCTTCAAAACCCCTGTACGTCTGATCCACTCAACTCAGATATTCGACAGATAGTTACACATTCAAGCCTCGCTCACCCCTCTTCCACCCCTTCAACCCTCTCCCTCCACCATTACCACCAAGCCTTCTATCTCTGTCTCCCTCCTCCCTTTTCCAGCTGCCCTCAAGCTTTTCTATTACCGCATGGAAAGCACCTCGCAGCCCCTGACAAGCGCGGCGGATCGACACTAAATCAGAAATCAGTGCCAGCCGCCGATCTGAGCCACCATGAAGGTCACAGACCCTCTGCCGCCGCGTCTCAATCTGGAGAACAGAGCAGGAACACTGACACTGTCAGAGCACACAGCCACCAGCCAGAGAGGTAGAGGGGGAGATAGACAGGGGAGAGAGGGAACACAGACACTGCTAGAGCACACAGCCACCAGCCAGAGAGGTAGAGGGGGAGATAGACAGGGGAGAGAGGGAACACAGACACTGCTAGAGCACACAGCCACCAGCCAGAGAGGTAGAGGGGGAGATAGACAGGGGAGAGCGGGAACACAGACACTGTCAGAGCACACAGCCACCAGCCAGAGAGGTAGAGGGGGAGATAGACAGGGGAGAGCGGGAACACAGACACTGCTAGAGCATAGCCAAGCTAGTAGCCACAGTGGTAGAGAGATGAGGAAGTAGGGAGAGAGGGGAGGTAGAGAGCATATAAAGAGTGAGATCGAGGGTAGAGGGGCAGGTCAATGAGGACCTAGGGGAGATTTGGGTCAGTGGTTTTCATGTTATGTTAATCTACAAATACTACTGAGGCGCATAAACACAATCACTCTCCATTTAGAGAGAAATAAATGAATAAGAATCGAATAGCGCACGCAGTATTTGACAATGTTGTTTCAAATGTAATGTCCAGAGATGCACGGCAATTTGACTGAGATGAATCATTCTGTGTTTTGTATTTCAAGCCAAATATATTTGTCTAAACACTTCATGGATAAATAGCAAAGCAAACATTTTGGTTCACCATAATTCTCCAAACAGTGGCTTTCACTATGGATTTCCAAAGAGGGCTGGAGTTGTTGTACACTGCCATCTAGTTGTCACTGATGATTGTGTAATTACAAGGTAACAAACAAAGTAGCTATGTGGTGCATATTCATGTAATAACATGTTATTCAATTATTTTCAAATCTCTCCTCTGTTATTGTATATTGATAAAAAAAATAAAAAAGTACAACCAAAACAGTAATATCAATTTGTCAAGAGGACGTTCTGTTTCCTGTTTTTCGCGTTTGCATGAATTTGTCTTGCCCAAAGGCAGGCAGATGGCGATATTGAGTCCTTTCCATTTTACCAGCCAAATGCAGCCGGCAATACACTCCCCGCCTTCTCACTATTAAATCGAGTAGCAGCCTGATTGGAGGATGTTTTAGGTACGGACTAGTCCACGGGGTATACAAGTGACTTTCTGGCGGCACAGAATGCGTTTGGATGGTAAGATGAAACCATCAATACCAGATCGTTATCGCCATCTGCCGGCCTTTAGGCTATAATTTGTACATCCTGTTAGTTGCTGTCACATGAATGTTATGTTATGTTGTGAAAGCTCAGCTTGACAATTTGATGTAAAATCTCACGGTTCTTAGCTTGCAAGCTGGATATTAAGTGGCAGATGTTCCTGCTAAATAACAGCGAGATATCCCCGACAGCTATTTTAAAAGCTTCAAAGACGACCGTTATCTGGGAAAGTCTCATGCAAAATGATTGGTAAGTAAATGAAGATGGAATCCCATTCACTGCTTGTTAACCTGAGTTAGCTAGCTATAGCTTGTCACAGTTGTTTACATGCATGGGTCAGCTGTTTGCCAGCCACAACAGCAATCGCATGTCCTTGTGTCACGGGAAAGATGGTAAAGTGGTCATGGTGCAACATCCATTGACGCAAACCAGTCACCTTTCTGCAAAATGTGTCGTTTTGAATCCAAAATAAGTGACCTACGTGATTCAAAGGATGGCCATTTATTTAAACTCTTTTTTTGGTTACTACATGATTCCATATGTGTTATTTCATAGTTTTGATGTCCTCACTATTATTCTACAATGTAGAAAATAGTAAAAATAAAGAAAAACACTTGAATGAGTAGGCGTTCTAAAATGTTTGACTGGTAGTGTATACAAATAACTATCAATATAAAACAGGTAAAGCGAAACGAAGTGAAGCTAGTTTAATGTCTTTCCAGCTTCAGTTGGAAGTGATTGTGTTAGTTGCGTTGTAGGCTAGCACCTCTGAACAGCAGTGTCCTGACGAGAGAGCACATTTTCTACGCCAGAAAGAACTATACATGTGTACCTGGTGCATTCTGTTGGTTGGAACTTTTCCAGCTCGCTAATAATACAAGATGATTACTTTAAGATTGACTTTGAGTGTCCCTGTGTAGAATTTTCACGACAGGGTCCCCCGAGTGGCGCAGTGGTCTAAGACACAGTGCTAGCTGTGTCACTAGAGATCCTGTTTGGGGTCCAGGCTCTGTCGCAGCCGGCCGCGACCTGGAGACCCATGGGGCAGCGCACAGGTATATGGTGTTTCCTCCGACACATTGGTGTGGCTGGTTAAGCAGGCATTGTGTCAAGAAGCAGTGTGGCTTGGTTGGGTCGTGTTTTGGAGGACGCACGGCTCTCGACCTTCGCCTCTCCCGAGTCCGTACGGGAGTTGCAGCGATGAGACAAGACTGTAACTACCAATTGGAAACCATGAAAGTGGGATACAAAGGGGTAAAAGTGATAATATATATATAGAATTTCCACGGCACCTTTGGCAGCGATTACAGCCTCGGGTCTTCTTGGGTATGACGCTACAAGCTTGGCACCTGTATTTGGGGAGTCTCTCCCATTCTTCTCTGCAGATCCTCTCAAGCTCTGTCAGGTTGGATGGGGAGCGTTGCTGCACAGCTTTTTTCAGGTCTCTCCAGAGATGTTCGATAGAGTTGAAGTCCGGGCTCTGGATGGGCCACTCGAAGACATTCAGAGACTTGTCCTGAAGCCACTGCTGCGTTGTCTTGGCTGTGTGTTTAGGGTCGTTGTCCTGTTGGAAGGTGAACCTTCGACCCAGTCTGAGGTCCTGAGCTCTCTGGAGCGGGTTTTCATCAAGGATCTCTCTGTCCTGATGCTGCCGCCACCGTGCTTCACCGTAGGGATGGTGCCAGGTTTCCTCCAGACGTGACGCGTGGCATTCAGGCCAAAGAGTTCAATCTTAGTTTCATCAGACCAGAGAGAATCTTGTTTCTCATGTTCACTGAGTTGCTTTTCAACCTGTCTTTCTCTCCTCTTCTCCTTTATGTGGGCAGGAAAAAAACTGGTTCACTGAACTTGCAGGTGGCGAAGGGGACATTTTGACATTGTTTGATTTCTGTTGCAGATTGATAACTTCAGGTAAGCATTTCTCCTCTCTGTCTCTTCTCTGATCTCTACCCATTGCTGGACTCCATCTCTCAGCGTGATTGACAGCAGATCCTCTCCAAAAGCAAACTTACAGAGCGTGACAAGAGCTTAATCCTCACCACTGCTGGACTGTGTGTCTGAATGTGTAGTTTCATACTGTATGTGTGTGGTTACACTATAGCCTACCCCTTTTATTAACCCCCTCCTCCCCTCACACATACACATGCTATCCCACCTGCTCCTCCACCCACCACTGCCCCCTGAATACATAGTTAACAGCCGTCACAGGTAATGCATTGCTGGGTGATGCTGCGTCCCACTATGGCACTGTGGGTCTGCATAAGTGGTCCCAGAAGTGCTTTCTAGCTGGTCTGAGCGATGTGTGTGCTGCATGAGTGCTGTTACTGTGTGTCTGTATGTGTGTGTGTGTGTGTGTGTGTGTGTGCGTGTGTGTGTGTGTGCTGTTATTGTGTGTCTGTCTGTGTGTGCTGCATGAGTGCTGTTACTGTGTGTCTGTCTGTCTGTGTGTGTGTGTGTGTGTGTGTGTGCTGTTACTGTGTGTCTGTCTGTGTGTGTGTGTGTGTGTGTGTGTGTGTGTGTGTGTGTGTGTGTGTGTGTGTGTGCTGCATGAGTGCTGTTACTGTGTGTGTGTCTGTGTGTGTGTGCTGCATGAGTGCTGTTATTGTGTGTCTGTCTGTGTGTGTGTGTGCTGCATGAGTGCTGTTATTGTGTGTGTGTGTGCTGCATGAGTGCTGTTATTGTGTGTCTGTCTGTGTGTGTGTGTGTGTGTGTTTGTGTGTGTGCTGCATGAGTGCTGTTACTGTGTGTGTGTCTGTGTGTGTGTGCTGCATGAGTGCTGTTATTGTGTGTCTGTCTGTGTGTGTGTGTGCTGCATGAGTGCTGTTATTGTGTGTGTGTGTGCTGCATGAGTGCTGTTATTGTGTGTCTGTCTGTGTGTGTGTGTGTGTGTGTTTGTGTGTGTGTGTGTGCTGCATGAGTGCTGTTATTGTGTGTCTGTCTGTGTGTGTGTGTGTGTGTGTGGGGGGGGGGGGGGGGGGGGGCGGGCAATTCCACAGTAACAGAGTGATGCTGAAATGCACTTTTTCACTTTAAAATGTATGCCAAGCAAAAACTATTGATTGCAAAGTTTAACCAACCATTAACCAACCATTAACCAACCATTAACCAACCATTAACCAACCATTAACCAACCATTAACCAACCATTAACCAACCATTAACCAACCATTAACCTATATGCAGAAGTCTACTTTTAACAGCCGCTGAAAATGTGACTAAAGCAAATTGACTTGAGGAACAGTTTGGAAACTAAATGAAAGTTTTCACTCCGAATGAAGAGCAACTAATTGGTAGGTCTACCTTTACCTTTACTTATAATTCTGCCTCCTTATGAGGGAGAGAAATGAGAAAATATCTTAAAGATGTCGGTTTTTTGGTAACAGAATGACAAGACACTAGGCAATACTTACGGAACGCAAATCATTTCAGCAAAACGAAATATAAGTGTTGATATTAGTTGGCAAGGGCCTTTGCTTAAACGTTATTGTGTTTTGATATCTATGTTTTTTATGAACCTCTTCCCATCAGTGTGACCAGGACACGTCAGCCTTTTCAAAATGGAAAATGGTTGAAAAACATATCTATGCTTTCATTTGCTAAAAATATAGACTTTCATTTGACACTAAATATACACTTCACATGCTTCACTTCCTATACACTTCACATGTTGGTGCTCATGGGCCCTTTTACGTGGAAATTACATTAAGGAACATCTGCTCTTTCCATGACATAGACTGACAAGATGAATCCAAGTGAAAGCTATGCTCCCTTATTGATGTCACTTGTTAAATCCACTTCAATTAGTGTAGATGAAGGGGAGGAGACAGGTCGGGGAAGGATTTTTAAGGCTTGGGATAATTGAGACATGGATTGTGAATGTATGCCATTCAGAGGGTGAATGAGCAAGAACAAATATTTAATTGCCTTTGAACAGGGTATGGTAGTAGGTGCCAGGCACACTGGTTTGAGTGTGTCAAGAACTGGAATGCCAGCCCCCAAAAAGACATCCAGCCAACTTGACACAACTGTGGGAAGCATTGCAGTCAACATGGGAACACTTTCGACACATTGTGTTTAATTATATTTATTTTAATTTTTATATAAACCTTTATTTAACTAGGTAAGTCAGTAAAGAATAAATTCTTATTTACAATGAATGCCTACCATTATAGAGTCCGTGCCCTCACGGATTGAGGCTGTTCTGAGGGGGAAAGGGCCACCCTTTAAGGAAGGTGTTCCTAATGTTTTGTACACTCAGTGTGTGTGTGTGTGTGTGTGTGTGTGTGTGTGTATAAATATCTATACACTACCGATCAAAAATTTGGGGTCACATAGAAATGTCCATATTTTTGTCCATTAAAATAACATCACATTGATCACAAATACAGTGTAGACATTGTTAATGTTGTAAATGACTATTGTAGCTGGAAACAGCAGATTTTTAATGGCATATCTACATAGGCGTAGAGGTGCACATTATCAGCAACCATCACTTCTGTGTTCCAGTGGCATGTTGTGTTAGCTAATCCAAGTTTATCATTTTAAAAGGATAATTGATCATTAGAAAACCCTTTTGCAATTATGTTGGCACAGCTGAAAACTGTTGTCCTGATTAAAGAAGCAATAAAACTGGCCTTTAGACTAGTTGAGTATCTGGAGCATCAGCATTTGTGTGTTCGATTACAGATTCAAAATGGCCAGAAACAAAGAACTTTCTTCTGAAACTTGTCAGTCTATTCTTGTTCTGAGAAATGAAGGCTATTCCTTGTGAGAAATTGACAAGAAACTGAAGATCTCGTACAACGCTGTGTTTACTCCCTTCACAGAACAGCGCAAAATGTCTCTAACCTGAATAGAAAGAGGAGTGGGATGCCCCGGTGCACAATTGAGCAAGAGGACAAGTACATTAGAGTGTCTAGTTTGAGAAAAAGATGCCCCACAAGTCCTCAACTGGCAGCTTCATTAAATAGTACCCGCAAAACACCAGTCTCAACGTCAACAGTGAAGAGGCGACTCTGGGATGCTGTTCTTCTAGGCAGAGTTGCAAAGAAAAGGCCATATCTCAGACTGCCCAATAAAATGAAAAGATTAAGATGGGCAAAAGAACACAGACACTGGACAGAGGAACTCTGCCTAGAAGGTCAGCATCCCGGAGTTGCCTCTTCACTGTTGACGTTGAGACTGGTGTTTTGCGGGTCATCTGATGCAGCACTCCATTACCCTCCTTCTTGGTCAAATAGCCCGTACACAGCCTGGAGGTGTGTTGGGTCATTGTCCTGTTGGAAAACAAATGATAGTCCGTCTAAGCACAACCAGTTGGGATGGCGTATCGCTGCAGAATGCTGTGGTAGCCATGCTGGTTAAATTTGCCTTGAATTCTAAATAAAGCACCGACAGTGTCACCATCGAAGCACCCCCACACCATGACACCTCCTCCTCCATGCTTCACGGTGGGAACCACAGATGTAGAGATGTTCTTCTAATCCTCGGTTGGAACCAAAAATCTCAAATTTGGACACATCAAACGAAAGGACAGATTTCCCCTGATCTAATATCCATTGCTCGTGTTTCTTGACCCAAGCAAGTCTCTTCTTCTTATTGGTGTCTTTAGAAGTGGTTTCTTTGCAGCAATTCGACCATGAAGGCCTGATTCACGCAGTCTCCTCTGAACAGTTGATGTTGAGATGTGTCTGTTACTTAAACTCTGTGAAGTATTTATTAGGGCTGCAATTTCTGTGGCTGTGCAGCAAAGGTATCTCTGGGTCTTCCTTTCCTGTGGCGGTCCTCATGAGAGCCACTTTCATCATAGCACTTAATGGTGTTTGCAACGGCACTTGAAGAAGCGTTCAAAGTTCTTGACATTTTCCATTTTGACCTTCATGTCTTCAAGTAATGATGGACTGTTGTTTCTCTTTGCGTATTTCAGCTGTTCTTGACATAATATGGACTTGGTCTTTTATCTTCAGTATACCATCCCCTACCTTGTCACAACACAACTGATTGTCTCAAATGCATTAAGAAGGAAAGAAATTCCACAAATGTACTTTTAACAAGGCACACCTGTTAATTGAAATGCATTCCAGGTGACTACCTCATGAAGCTGGTTGAGAGAATACCAAGCGTGTGCAAAGCTGTCATCAAGGCAAAGGGCGTCTACTTTGAAGAATCTCAAATATAACATTATATTTGGATTTGTTTAACACTTTTCTTTTGCTTACTGCATGATTCCATATGTGTTATTTCATAGTTTTGATGTCTTCACTATTATTCAACAATGTAGAAAATTGTAGAAATAAAGAAAAACCCTTGAATGAGTAGGTGTGTCAACTTTTGACTGCTACTGTATATATATATGTGTGTGTGTGTGTGCTGCTACTGTGTGTGTGGAGCTTGGTGGGTCTGGCAGGACTTCACGCCTCGTCTCTCCCAGTAATGACCCCCTACTCTAGGCATGGTCCTCTCCAGACAGGCCAGCACCCGAGGGCAGTGGCCGGAACATTCTTGCCAGATTGCTTTTCAAATCCCAAAATGTATCCTTTTCCAGCTCTTGTTCGCTAGACAGATAGTTCCTTTTCTCTTCTTTCTTCTTTCTCATCACTCTTTCTGTTCCTCTCATCTTGTAGATTGGTTGTAGATGGGTAGGGGGGGTCAGAGGTCAAGTGAAGGAGCTAAGCCTGAGTGGAGGTATTTTTAAGATCCTAGGGGAGGTAGTGGACATTGTGGAGAGGAAATCTCTCTCACAGAAACACGTCCCACTGGTTCACAACTCATTTGGAGTTGGTCATTTACATTGTTGTTAGGTCATTATAATCGAATTACCATTTTATTGTAATTTTTTAGGTATATAGTGGTAAATACTGTAGCATACCATAAGATAAAGAGTTGTTGTCATGTAATAAGTAGACATTTATTCCTCTCTCTCTCTGTTGTTTTCCAGGTTTGCCTCTGCAGGAGATGATGGCCTGGTGTTGGTGTGAAACGTTGAGGTGAGACTTACTCTGAGAGGATAGATAGTGTGGTGATAGGAACATGCACACATTCTACAGCTTTCAGCAGTAGTTTTATATCTGTGATGATTAACTGGGTGGGTCGAGCCCTGAATGCTGATTGGCTGACCGGCGTGGTATACCACGGGTATGACAAAACATTAATTTTTAGTGCTCTAATTACGTTGGTAACCAGTTTATAATAGCAATAAGGCACCTCTGGGCCCAGGGCTGTTCTTAGGCACGACGCAACGCGGAGTGGCCATATGCCACACCTCCTTGGGCTTTATTGCTTAAATATAATATATATTTTAAATTAAGTGTAGAAAGTTGCCAGAATAAGGGTTGTGAAGATGTTAAATGCCCTTTGCAGCAAGATGTTCAAGCTACACCAATAGGTGGCAGTGTTGTGAAGATGTTAAATGCCCTTTGCAGTATTGTGTGTGTGCGCGTGTATGTGTATGATAACGGCCATGACAGCCTACACACACACCAGCGGAGAGAACCCCCCCCCCCCCCCCCCACACACACACACACACTGATATTCCCATGTAAAACAATGTTATGGTGCACTGTTATCACTAGCCACTTTATATTATATAATGTTTACATACCCTACATTACTCATCTCATATGTATATACTGTACGCCATACCATCTACTGCATCTTGCCATCTTGATGTAATTAAATGTATCACTGTACTGTACTGTACCATCTACTGCATCGTGCCATCTTGATGTAATTAAATGTATCACTAGCCACTTTAAACAATGCCACTTTATATAATGTTTTCATACCCTACATTACTCATCTCATATGTATATACTGTACTCTATACCATCTACTGCATCTTGCCTATGCCGTTCAGCCATCACTCATCCATGTATTTATATGTCCATATTCGTATTCATTCCTTTACACTTGTGTGTATGAGGTAGTTGTTGTGAAATTGTTTGGTTATATTACTTGTTAGATATTACTGCATGGTCGGAACTAGAAGCACAAGCATTTCGCTACACTTGCATTAACATCTGCTAACCGTGTGTATGTGACAATACATTTAATTTGATTTGTTTGGTTGCCTTGTGGAGTGAATAACTTCACTGTTTACATTCTGCCATATTACCAGTCACCTTGCCATGGTTAAATGCGACGGTTCGCGCTTTCAGTTTGGCGCGAATGCTGCCATCTATCCACGGCTACCATCTATCCACGGCTGCCATCTATCCACGGCTGCCATCTATCCACGGCTACCATCTATCCACGGCTACCATCTATCCACGGCTACCATCTATCCACGGTTGCCATCTATCCACGGCTGCCATCTATCCACGGCTACCATCTATCCACGGCTGCCATCTATCCACGGCTGCCATCTATCCACGACTACCATCTAGCCACGGCTGCCATCTATCCACGGCTACCATCTATCCTGAAGCGTGGATTCCGATATGCACTTTGGCAGCCTAGTCCTCAGATTTGCTTTGTTAAAATCCCCAGCTGCAGTAAATGCAGCCTCAGGATATGTGGTTTCCAGTTTGCATAAAGTCCAGTGAAGTTCTTTGAGGGCCATCAAGGCATCGGCTTGAGGTGGGATGTAAACGGCCGTGGCAATGACGGAAGAGAATTCTCTTGGGAGATAATATGGCCGGTCTCACCTGAACTCCACTGACTCATGTACTACACAGACTCCTGAGCTACACTGACTCCTGAACTACACTGACTCCTGAGCTACACTGACTCCTGTACTACACTGACTCCTGAGCTACACTGACTCCTGAGCTACACTGACTCCTGAGCTACACTGATTCCTGTGCTACACTGACTCCTGAGCTACACTGACTCCTGTACTACACAGACTCCTGAGCTACACTGACTCCTGTACTACACAGACTCCTGAGCTACACTGACTCCTGTACTACACTGACTCCTGAGCTACACTGACTCCTGAACTACACTGACCCCTGAGCTACACTGACTCCTGTACTACACTGACTCCTGAGCTACACTGACTCCTGAGCTACACTGACTCCTGAGCTACACGAATTCCTGTGCTACACTGACTCCTGAGCTACACTGACTCCTGTACTACACAGACTCCTGAGCTACACTGACTCCTGTACTACACTGACTGCTGAGCTACACTGACTCCTGAGCTACACTGACTCCTGTACTACACAGACTCCTGAGCTACACTGACTCCTGAGCTACACTGACTCCTGTACTACACAGACTCCTGAGCTACACTGACTCCTGTACTACACTGACTCCTCACACTGCCGCTCCCTAGCAAGACATCACCCCCCTGCAACACACACACACACCAGACCTGGGGTCAAATACTATTTCAAATGTATCAATTACTTTCACATACATTCAAAGTAAGTATTCAGATATATTTAATTTGAAAAGACAAGTAGTTGAATAGTTTAATGTTTTTGGAAATACACTTGCAAAGTATTTGAAATACTCAAATACACAGTCTCATATACACTCCCATGCATTTAACCCAGGTATTTCAAAACAGTATTTGAAAATCCTGTCAAATCCAATTTGGCAGACTATTTGGTTGTTACAGATAACCATTCAAATAAAAATACTAAAATACACAGAAAAAGTATTTTAAATACTATGTACTCCAATACATTTGTCAATGTGGACATGGTCAGCCTGAATATCACGACACACACAGAGGGAGAGGACAATAACTTTATTTAAAAACAGATACATGGACAATGCAAGTGTTAAAACATAACACAGGAGCGCAACCATGGGTACTACACAGTTCTTAGGCAACTCC
This sequence comes from Oncorhynchus kisutch, assembly GCF_002021735.2. Classification (NCBI taxonomy): domain Eukaryota; kingdom Metazoa; phylum Chordata; class Actinopteri; order Salmoniformes; family Salmonidae; genus Oncorhynchus; species Oncorhynchus kisutch. Next base: position 7,499,475 of record NC_034202.2, on the reverse strand, counting down.
ACCATGACACTTATTTCTTGGGAGACACAACACATTAAATCCCTTCATATATGAGATTAAGACAGTAAGCGTTTTCTTGAATCCAAATCGAATGAATGTTTTAGCCAATCAGATAGTACTCCCTTAATTTCAAAAATTTTCCTCCCCTTTTGTCACAACTAAACCGTGACGCTGGACTCTCTGTGTACATGAGGATAATGTCTGAATAGTGAATTATGAATGACTATACCCTAACATTATCTCTGTGTTATTACCTGTGTCGTCATGGCGCTGGCTTTGGCACTGCAACCGGAAGTATTTGCTCCACACACACGGCTCGTTGCCCTTGATACCGACACACGCACAACCACTCCAACAGACACTGACAGAGATAGAAGGATTTGCAGTATTAACACACACACACACAATTATATCTCCAGCTAAATATAAACTGAACTGACGGTATCTATAGAAACAGTATGACAGACAGTGAAAAAAGGTGGGCGAAAGATACAGAACAAACAAAGACATGTTATTGTTATCACCCACAGCATTGTTTCCCCTAGCAACCCCCTCTATAAAAATGAACAATCAAGGCTGGCAACACCAAAACGTTCATCACTTTCTTTTGAAATTACCATATATTTACAACATGACATGGTAATTACACAAGATACACTACATTACCAAAAGTATATGGACACCTGCTCATCGAACATCTCATTCCAAAATAATGGGCATTATTATGGAGTTGGTCCCCCCTTTGCTGCTATAACAGCCTCCACTTATGGGAAGGCTTTCCACTAGATGTTGGAACATTGCTGCTGGGACTTGCTTCCATTCAGCCACAAGAGCATTAGTGAAGTCGGGCATTGATGTTGGGCGATTAGGCCAACTCATCCTAAAGGTATTCGATGGGGTTGAGGTCAGGGCTCTGTGCAGGCCAGTCAAGTTCTTCCACACTGATCTTGACAAACAATTTATGTATGGACCTCACTTTGTGCATGGGGACATTGTCATGCTGAAACAGGAAAGGGCCTTCCCCAAACGATGGCACAAAGTTGGAAGCACAGAATTGTTTAGAATGTTTTTGTATGCTGTAGCATTAACAATTCCCTTAACTGTAAGTAACTATGGGGTCTGAAATGAAAAACAGCCGCAGACCATTATTCCTCCTCCACCAAACTTTACAGTTGACACTATGCATTCAGGCAGGTAGCATTCTCCTGGCATCCACCAAACCCAGATTCATCTGTCGGACTGCCAGATGATGAACCGTGATTCATCACTCCAGAGAACGCTAACCACTACTCCAGAGTCCAATGGCAGCGAGCTTTACACCACTCCAGCTGATCCTTGGCATTGCGCATGGTGATCTTAGGCTTGTGTGTGGCTGCTTGGCCATGGAAACCCATTAATTTTTTTAATTACATTTTTATTTTACCCCCTTTCGTGGTATCCAATTGTTAGTAGTTACCATCTTGTCTCATCGCTACAACTCCCGTACGGGCTCAGGAGAGACGAAGGTCGAACGCCATGCATTCTCTGAAACACAACCCAACCAAGCCGCACTGCTTCTTAACACAGCGCGCATCCAACCTGGAAGCCAGCCGCACCAATGTGTCGGAGGAAACACCTGGCTACCACGCACTGTGCCCAGCCCGCCACAGGAGTCGCTGGTGCGCAATGAGACAAGGATATCCCTACCGGCCAAATCCTCCCTAACCCAGACGACGCTAGGCCAATTGTGCGTCGCCCCACGGACCTCCCGGTCGCGGCCAGCTGCGACAGAGCCTGGGCACGAACCCAGAGTCTCTGGTGGCACAGCTAGCGCTGTGTTGCAGTGCCCTAGACCACTGCACCACCCGGGAGGCATAAGAATATTTTGAAGATAAATACACAACGCAGAGGACGAGAGTACTAAAAACTAAATAGAGTACTAATGGTCAATAGGGAATTGTCAATGTAAATAGGAGTTGGTTTTCAGTTCAACAGCTGTTTAGAATCTGTGGAATGTCAGTCCTGAACTCAGAGCTACGTGTGCTACGTTCTGTAAAATGAGTCTGGAGCAGGATACTTGTTATTTGGCCAAGGACTTCTGATTGGTCAACCTCAGGCTAGGGTGGGGGTTATAGATTAGATCCTGTTGCTTTGTTCTGTGGAGAAAAGCTGAGGACAGGGGAGACTGAACATCTACCTCCCAGCATAACATCTATGATTTGCTTTTGGGTTTGTGTTATTGAAGAATAACATCAACTGCTAGCATAGCCAACATATTCATGCTTCGCCTATTCCTCTTCGATTTAGAAGATACTATTGCGCAAAGAACTTGCTGATTTAAGCCTCCACCAGCACTGGTATCAGGTTGTATTAGCTAGCTACGTTTGCTCTGACTCAGCTAACTAGCCAGCTAACTAGCGATTCGCATTAGTGGCTAACACGATTTTGCTTAACTCGCTAAGGAAATGCAAACTAGCGGTTTGCAGATGCAAGAAACACAAACTAACATTGTAATTATAGAATGCTTGTGGATTTATATTAAGATCAAAGTGGAAACAACATCATTGTCATCACCATTGTTGCATGTGCTGCATTGACCATGCAGACTGAACGAAAGTGTCTCGTGGTCAAGCAACAACAAATGCGCTCCTCGAGTGACAGGGGGTGGGACTAGGTCTATGTGGAAAGCGGCATGGAGAGAGAGAGAGCGGAGACGGATAGCTCAAGTAGCGGAGTAAACTATAAAAATGGATGTTACACACGGCGAATCACATTTAACAAACCCAACATTCAAATACCTTTATAGAAGGTAAATTAAAACCCAAACCGGTCCGGGCGTTATATAGTAAAATACGGTATACCGCCCAGCCCTACAGACACGTCGCCGAGACCGATGTCTTGCTTCAGGACAGGCCAAAAAAAATATTTGCACGCTTTGAGGATAACACAGTGCCACCGACATGGCCCTCTACCAAGGACTATGGGCTCTCCTTCTCTGTGGCCGACGTCAGTAAAACATTAACACGTGTTAACCCTGGCAAGGCTGCCGGCCCAGACAATCATTCTGTCATCCAGAAGGTGAGGTCAGTACAGCTGCATCAAAGCTGGGGGCGAGGGACTGAAAAACAGCTTCTATCTCAAGGCCATCAGACTGTTAAACAGCCATCACTAGCACGTTAGAGTTTGCTGCCTATAGGCATAGACCAGAAATCACTGGCCACTTTAATAATGGAACACTAGTCACTTTAATAATGTTTACATATCTGGCATTACTCATCTCATATGTATATACTGTATTCTATACTATTCTACTGTATCTCGTTCAGTTAACAATGTTTACATATCTTGCATTACTCATCTCATATGTATATACTGTATTCTATACTATTCTACTGTATCTTAGTCCGTTCTGCTCTGACATCACTTGTCCATGTGTATGCAGTCTAAATTCATTCCTACATAGATGTATGTGTATTGGGTATATGTTGTGTACTTTGTTTGATATTACTGCACTGTCTGAGCTAGAAGCAGAAGCATTTGATTTGATTTGAGTCAGTGTAGTTCAGGTGAGTCAGTGCAGTACAGGTGAGTCAGTGTAGTTCAGGTGAGTCAGTGTAGTTCAGGTGAGTCAGTGCAGTACAGGAGTCAGTGTAGTTCAGGTGAGTCAGTGTAGTTCAGGTGAGTCAGTGCAGTACAGGAGTCAGTGTAGTTCAGGTTAGTAAGTGTAGTTCAGGTGAGTCAGTGTAGTTCAGGTGAGTCAGTGCAGTACAGGAGTCAGTGCTGTACAGGAGTCAGTGTAGTTCAGGTTAGTAAGTGTAGTTCAGGTTAGTAAGTGTAGTTCAGGTGAGTCAGTGTAGTTCAGGTGAGTCAGTGCAGTACAGGAGTCAGTGTAGTTCAGGTGAGTCAGTGTAGTTCAGGTGAGTCAGTGTAGTTCAGGTGAGTCAGTGGAGTTCAGGTGAGTCAGAGCAGTACAGGAGTGTGTGCAGTACATGGGTCAGTGTAGTTCAGGTGAGTCAGTGGAGCTCAGGTGAGTCAGTGGAGCTCAGGTGAGTCAGTGGAGTTCAGGTGAGTCAGTGTAGTTCAGGTGAGTCAGTGGAGTTCAGGTGAGTCAGAGTAGTACAGGAGTCAGTGTATGTCAGTGGAGTGGTGTGATCAGAGGGGCTCTTGGTGAGACAGATTACAGCAGTGACGTCGCTAGGCTTCTACTGATGCTACACAGCTGTTTCCTGGCTTTGAAGGGGATTGAAACGCTCCTCTGAGACTGGGCTGTAGACTCTCTCACTCTCGCTCTGGATCTCACTCTCTTTCTCTTTCTCTCGCTCTCTTTCTCTCTTTATTTCTCTCTGCCTCTCTTTCTCATTTTTTTCATCCATCACCTCACCACCGCTCAGAGTCCGTCATTGTGATGCCTCTTTCTTGAAGCGCTCTCATCAGTCAACACACGCACGCACGCACGCAGTTTAAACACTCACATTTACGCTCTCAGCCAAATCACATTTCCTGAGTTGGCTTTTCTTTTTGCACTTCCACTATAATTTAGGGGAGAGTGGGGTAAGTTGTGCTATTGTTTACATTCAGCGTCACTCCGTCAAGGGAAACATATTATTATTTCTAACAAAGATATCTACATATATTTCAGGATTTTTGTATCCCTGGAATTAATCAGAATTCATGTAAACATGACAGTTTTGAAATCATAACTTGTCCCCCCCAAAAGTGGTCTCTTTGGCACAATTTACCCTGGGTATGGGGTAGTTGAGCCACGGGACAGGTAAGTTAAGCTGCCTACAAATTTCTGTACTGAATTAAATATGACCTTTTTAAAACTATGTCTGTCTCTATTTCCCAAACAGAAAACAACACAATCACAATGACTTTTTTTGTCTTTTAATAATTTTACGCGTCTTTTAAGACAGGCTAGACACCTAACAAACACGTGTAACATAGGCCAGGTCCCGTCGTTAACTCATATCCCAGCGATAATGTCTTGCATTGCACCGGGGAAGAAAGCACTTCAATTTCCTCAACTAGCCATTGGCTCAATCATTGGCTCAACTTACCCCAAGGAGACCCCAACTGATCTACTTTGGTTTAGAAACAAGAACCATGAAACGTCTAACACAATAAATTCATTTGACTTGGTGAATATCCGTCTTTTGGACCTAACTTGCTTACCACTATTTTTCATGTTGGTTCTCCCTTCACGGACTCCATACAATTATGACCTCTTCCTAGAAACAAGGGTGGTTCAATTGACCCCATTCTCCTCCTTATAATAAGGAAGGGGAAAATACTGTTTTGGTCCTTTTTGGATTTTTATGGCCTTTTTCCATTATCCGTATTAAGATAAATGCCGTGCAGGTATGAGGTCCATAATGTAATGAAACAGGTGTTAAGGTTTTAAAGAGGGGTGGATCGTATTTAAATGGATGTTTAATGCCTGTTTGATCAGTCTAGTGACTGTGTGATGTGACTGATATTTCTTACACGTGTTTGTTGGCTCAGTGATTTTACAACTGATATTGTGTGCATTCCAAGTCTCCAATTTGAATCTGATGTGCTTGTTTAATCTGATGTCCTCAAAGCCTGCATCGTCATCAAGTTGGCCACATTTATTTGCCAAATGTCTGTATGCTTATTTTAACAACTTGTAAACCCTAAACCCTCACTGGCTTGTTTTTTAAAGCCTCAAATGAATGTCACAAATTAAAGAAACAACTGTATTTTTTAAAATACTTTTATTGTTTCTCACATATACATTTTAAAATAAGTGTCGACAATCAACAACAAAAGGAGACATCCTTTGACACAGGCCAAAAAAAACAGAAATTATATCCACCCAACCCCTTCTAGGATCCAAGCAGAATAGCTTCTCATTGGGCACAGATGTCATTTCAACATCTAGTTTGGATTTACACTTTGATTGTGACGTCAACTGTAGTGAATTCAACATAATAATGCATTTAAAAAAAAGAAAATGTCACCATGTCATTGAATTTAGGTTAAAAAAAAGTTTTAAAAAACCCGAATATAATTCCCTTACGTTGATGACTTTTTGCAAATCCAATCAGTTTTCCACGTTGATTCAACATCATATATTTTTTTAATCTATCTGATGATGTGGAAACAACGTTGATGCAACCAGTTTCTGCCCGGTGGGTTGATACACAACTAAAGCATCAAATCATCAAGTCCTTCAAAAATACATAAAACATTTCTACAATATTTTACGTTTGCCTTTTCACAGCCAATAACCACAAAATAAAGCTTATATACATTAATGCTTGCAGAATATCTGTTGGTTGTTCTGCTTGGAAACAATAGAAAATAAAGGGATTGGCACGTTCTCCATACCCAGAGTCTCTGACCAATGACAGAGCCGGGTTAAAATGACATCACAGTAGATGCCACGCCCTGCTCTCACAGCAGAAACGGTTCGTCTTTGAGAGTTCAAAGAAAGGAAAGGATGACAAGCATGTGGGTGTGACATGAGATCTGACCAAAACTCGCTTGACAACAAACAGAAACATAATTCATTGAAAATAGATCAGGCTCAATAGAAAACAGTCCATGGGAGACTAGATAGTGGGTTGTTTACGTCAGCAGAAGCTATGTATTTTACAGTGTCCTATAGCAGTGAATCTAGCATAGCCTTGACTGAGTGAGTTAAGGCGTTTGTCTGACCATGTTCTGAAACTAGCACACAGTCATTATCAAACACAAGTTTCTCTTCATAATAATTGTAGTATTCACCAGTATCAAATGACACCCTATTCCCACATAGCACACTTCTTTGTCACTACATAGGGAATATGGTGCCATTTGGAACAATAAAATACAGGTTAAAATAGTAAGGTTAAGTACTCTATGGCTTAGTCCGGTCTTTGTTCAGCTGCTCGCGAACACAAACGAACCACATGAAGCCAAACAAACCATTTGAAGCCTGAACTCTGAACCCTGTTTTAGAGGAGAGGGTCAAAGTAAGGCACCTTAAAGAAGATCCCTGTGCCTTTGGTTAAATACGTACACCAGTTTTGATTTTGTTGGTTGAATTTACACACATGCACGCACACGCACACGCAAACACATACTTTAAACTCAAAGCATCCATTCACAACACCTCTGACGAAGCCTGTCTTGTATGGCCGCTGCTGTTGCACAAGGAAATGAACTGAAACTGCATTCCCCACTGCCAACCACTGGAGGGAGACAACTACACAGTAATGTGATTCTAGATGACAAGAGAAAGAAATGGATGGACAGCATGTTTTATGATAGTGACATTTGAAATCATATTTTAATAGCAGTCTAGCCTGAGTTGAAAACTGAACCAAACCGAACCAAGTAGCAGTAGAGTGTGCTGGGAGCTGAAAGTGCTATTTTCCCAGAGAGGATCCAAAGACAGGGTCAATCTAAAATAACCCCATATACCCTTGATAGTGCACTACTTTTGATAAGAGTAGTGAAACACAGTGCACTATATAGGCAATAGAGTGTATTTAAGATGCAACTGTTTAAGCCCCAAGAGCTAAGTGTGCCAGTCTTTCACCACATAAATATCTGTCCCAAAAGTAGGGCACTACATAGGGAATAGGGTGTAATTTGAGCCAGGACAAGCCGAGTATATCATGCTGTTTGTCCCATGGTGGTTTCATCAGGCTCTTGTGAGGCGGCTCTCTGCTCAGACCACACTACCATGCTACTTCACAACGGACCAGCAACACATTACCGGGAGGCAGGAGGGACAAAAAGCAGTTGGAAAATGAAACGCACTCCTACTATTGCACCGCACACCACAGCACAACTGAAATGTTAGAAATCACAGAGTTGTGCTTTGGAATAGCATTTTGCTTAGCCAACGCTAATTAGTTCCCTTCGTATTTGGAGATTGCAATTAGCTACAGTATGTGTCCACTTCAATGTGCCGTTGATGTTTAAATGAATGTACTGTTTCACTGGAGCTTTATGACCCATTTAAAGTAATGAATTAGGACTAGCTTCAATACAAGCTGTCATAAAACAGTACACTAGCCTTACTGTCGCTCAGATAATTCACTGCTGTGGCTTCTAAGTTGTAAAGATCAACTGTACTTAATATATACTGCTGTTTTTTCCCCCACTTGTTGCTAATAGAGTTAGAATACTGTTCTAATGCTGTTCCCACTAAGCCCCAGTGTTCTCTTTTAAGAGCCATGTCTGGAGCTGAGTTCCAGAGGGGGCAGATTGAGGGCTGGTTCTAGCCCCAGGGGGGGAGCATGGTGGTGGGCGAGCTGCCCGTGAGGCCTGGCTCTCTGAGCAAAGCTCTGGTTTTCCCCCGTAGAGAGAGATATTACAGCAGTCAGTTCAGCTGGACTCTGCTCTGTAAACCTCCCAGGTATGGAGCGAACACAGACCGCTGACTGCTCTGGGTCTGCTGCCAAACACACACACACACACACACACACACACACACACACACACACACACACACACACACACACACACACACACACACACACACACACACACACACACACACACACACACACACACACACACACACACACACACACACACACACACACACACACACACACACACACACACACACACACACACACACACACACACACACACACACACACACACACACACACACACACACACACACCTCTGTTTTACTCTGCCTTACTGGGCTTATCAGAGCTCAATATGACCTAATACTTCCATCTGGAGAGAGAACAAGGAGAGCTAAGTTACAGTTTTATAAGTTGGCTGTGTGTGTGTGTGTGATTCAGGGAACAGGTTTCTCTCTACATACTTTAGTTCTGTGCTCTCTCCTCTTTTATTCCTGGTACAGTAGAAGTAGTTCATGTGTCAGCAAACCTTTGGTACCCACATCACCACACACTACCGTAGGGACTAAGCAAGGACGGACAGAAATCAGAGGTACGACAAACAACATCAGACACTTGCCTGAGACAAAAGAAACGGATATAGAACACAGACAACATCACAGGGAAAAAAATTAAAGATGTGAGAAAGTGACACGTTTTTTTGAGCTGCTAAAGTGCGGTTGGTTGGGATAGATTGTCAGGAGGGCTGTAGAGTCACATTAGGGGCCCAAGAGGAACCACAGAGGGGTCTGAAGAGGCTGGAGAGTCTCAGTGGGCAATTCTCAAATGTCCCCCTATTCGCTATGTAGTGCACTACTTATGACCAGAGCCCCCCTCCCCATGCCAAATTTGCCATGGGGCATCGTAATGATTCTCTGTTTGAAATCAGTTTGAAGTAACATCCGATAACTAGGGATGGGGAAGATGTCTGCACAGAAGGAGAGCACTATATGGGGAGTTGGGGTGTCATTTGTCAGCCGGTATGTCAGTCCCCTGGCCTCTTCTGAGGGCTCCAAGCTGCAGACTCCGAGGTCTACAGACTCTTGAGGTCTACAGTCCATTGTGTGTGGAGCTGGGTAGAATCATTGTGGGATGGGCTTAATACCAGCGCCAGGCTACATTCGCTGTCTCCCCCAGCCCAATGAGAGGGAGGGATGGAGGGATAAGGGGAGAGAGAGGGAGGGATGGAGGGGTCACGGAGGAGGGGCCGGCCGCAGGCTCTTGCACTTCATGTCGTCCAGACCCTTCCAGTATTTGTAGTTCTCTGACAGGTGCTCCATGAGGCCAGGTAGACTGGCGAAGGCTGGGGGGACAGAGGAGAGTTTGAGGTTAACGCACACAAACACATGAGCCAGCGGAAATGACAGCTGGTGCAACTGGGTCTCAGGCAGCGTGTGTGTCTGTTGTTTACTTCCTAGTTTCCGACTCATTTGTTTCCCCTCTGCATGAGCCTGACCTGGCAATCACCCGGCAATAGCCCAGGCCTGACCCTGAATCATTAAAACCTGCTGTGTGAGTGCATATGTGCGATATGATTGTGTGTGTGTGTCACAAAACGGAAGCACAAAGGCTGCGTTTAGACAGGCAGTCCAATTCTGATATTTTTCCAACTAATTGGTCAAAATCACGTCAGATCTTTTTACAACAGATCTTTTTCACAGCTGATCTGATTGGCCAAAGATCCGAATTGGGCTGCCTGTCTAAACGCAGCCTTTGTGCTTCTGCGTGTGTGAATGTGTGCGCTTTGGTTTGCACTTTATGTGTACTTGTGTGTATGTGTGTGTGTCTGTGCTAGTGAGTGTGTGTACAGTAGGTCCTGCTTCACTGCGTCTTGACTTAACCCCTCCGGCCCCCGGAAACCCCCCCCCCCCCCCCAGTCCCAGTGGCCTCTAGGAACTTTTCCGTGACATCAGCAGTTTTATTGAATTTAAACACGTGTTCTCTTCTCTGGTGAAGGGGGGTAACCTCCAGCAACACCCCAACGTCAGAGGCAACGGTGAAATGGGGAATAACTGTATACTCTCCTCTTTTGACCCCTCCCTCTCTCCTTCCTCTGGGCTACTGTGCTCCACTGTGACGTGAGAAGGAAGACTCTACCTCTTTTACAGGGAAGGAGGGAATAGAAGAGAGGAGGAGAGGAGGGAAGGCATGGGAAAGTTCTATTTCATATCTCCTCCCCCCTCCCTGTGGGTCCTCTGTTTGTGTGTGTGTGTGTGTGTGTGTGCATGCGTGTGTGTTCTTACCATCCCAAGCGTCAAACATGTCTGTGATGAAGTAGTCTATGAAGGAGATCTGAGACTTGGGGATACTACAGGTGTGCCTGTCAAAGACAGGCATGACCACCGGTAGACCCTGTCTCTTCTCCTCATCAGTCTGAAATATAAGGATAGATTCACACACAGGTTAACACCCACACATATACTGCAGTATACAAGAGATATATGTACACAGTCGCACCGCATACGGATGTATTTTTCCAAATACTTGTGGATACATTTGCATGTTTGCTAAAAATGGATGTAATACCTGACAATGTTCCAGAAAGGCATGGCATGACATCTAGTCTACAGCGTGGCCAATGTGTTTCCTAATTTGGCTCCTTAAATTAATCAACTTTACATATTGATTGACGGAGATTGTTTTTTGGGGGGCCACCAAGCCAAAACTGTGATATTAATTTAAATTGTGATGGTGAGTAAAAAATGTCAAACTAAGGATTTGACAAAAATGTTACATTCTGTCATGAAGACCACAAGTTCAGCTTCATTAAAAACAAACAAAAAAGTTTTCCCCTCTCAAAAAAGTGCCTCTCTTCTGCTTAATTAAATAATGAAACAAATCTAGTACCCATGGTCAGGCACTGAGCTGCTTTATAATATCTGTTCTTATTTAAACAAAAACTATACATCCTACAACGCTCCAGAATATGTCCAAGTGTAGGTCTAGGACCTGTGCTTCCAATGAGTGGTATTATATGGCTCTAGAGTGGATGGTCAGCGGTGTTATGATGCGTAAATAACCAAGTGAATTTGCCACATCTGGGAAAAATCCACTTGAATGGTCCTCCAACTGGTAATTACTAGTTAAATCAGCCATGAATCCCCTTGTGACAGGGAATGGAAGCTTGTTGTGTGCAACAGGGAGGGGCAATTTAATGTAAGATTCACACACATTTTTCGGTTGGTAAAGCATTCCTAGCTTGTCTATCTAGGGGTAACAGGGTGGACGTGTTATGGCCAAAAAGAGCACAACCACCTTTCTTTACACAATGATTGGACTGTTAGATGCTCAATGTTTCTTTAGAAATAAATAGAGTTCAATTCACGTAACAGGGTGAATCTTAAAATGAGGGACAGACATAAATGATTTATTAATCACATGAAATAGATAATCATCTTCGTAAATAACTTGGTCAAAGCAACAAAATAATGATAATAATAATAACTAGGTCTTTACAATGATGGCGAACACTTGGGAGTCTTTGTTTTTTTTGGGGGGGGGGGCAGCTGGGAGGAGGTGCTCTTGTTCTCCATGGACTTTACAGTGTCCCAGAACTTTTTGGAGTTAGAGCTACAGGATGCAAATTTCTGCCTGAAGATTCTGGCCTTTGCTTTCCTGACTGACTGCGTGTATTGGTTCCTGACTTCCCTGAACAGTTGCATATCGCGGGGACTATTCGATGCTATTGCAGTCCGCCACAGGATGTTTTGTGCTGGTCGAGGGCAGTCAGGTCTGGAGTGAACCAAGGGCTATATCTGTTCTTAGTTCTGCATTTTTTGAACAGAGCATGCTTATCTAAAATGGTGAGGAAGTTACTTTTAAAGAATAACCAGGCATCCTCTACTGACAGGATGAGGTCAATATCCTTCCAGGATACCCGGGCCAGGTCGATTAGAAAGGCCTGCTCGGAGAAGTGTTTTAGGGAGCGTTTGACAGTGATGAGGGGTGGTCGTTTGACTGCGGCTCCATAGCGGATACAGGCAATGAGGCAGTGATCGCTGAGATCCTGGTTGAAGACAGCGGAGGTGTATTTGGAGGGCCAGTTGGTCAGGATGACGTCTATGAGGGTGCCCTTGTTTACAGATTTAGGGTTGTACCTGGTGGGTTCCTTGATGATTTGTGTGAGATTGAGGGCATCTAGCTTAGATTGTAGGACTGCCGGGGTGTTAAGCATATCCCAGTTTAGGTCACCTAACAGAACAAACTCTGAAGCTAGATGGGGGGCGATCAATTCACAAATGGTGTCCAGGGCACAGCTGGGAGCTGAGGGGGGTCGGTAGCAGGCGGCAACAGTGAGATACTTATTTCTGGAGAGAGTAATTTTTAAAAGTAGTAGTTCGAACTGTTTGGGTATGGACCTGGAAAGTATGACATTACTTTGCAGGCTATCTCTGCAGTAGACTGCTACTCCTCCCCTTTTGGCAGTTCTATCTAGACGGAAAATGTTATAGTTGGGTATGGAAATCTCAGAATTTTGGTGGCCTTCCTAAGCCAGGATTCAGACACAGCAAGGACATCAGGGTTAGCAGAGTGTGCTAAAGCAGTGAGTAAAACAAACTTAGGGAGGAGGCTTCTGATGTTGACATGCATGAAACCAAGGCTCGACATACTCTCCCGTCTTTCTTAGAGTGTTGAGCCGGGTTAAAACCACTCTGAACACAGCTGATTTTAGCTGAAGGTTTGGTTAGGAGTACTACGACCTGCCTCCAAAACCATTTTGAATAGAAAATCTTTTTGTACACTTTTTTATACACACACTGCCCACTCACCTGTGCGAAGTACTCCTCTGAGATGCGTCCTGCCCATTCTATGCAGAGCTCCAGGGGTCTGCAGGGGTTGGCCACGTCAGCACACTTTATCATCATCCTCTTGATCAGCAGCCGGTTCTCTGGGCTGTTCCTCATACTGGCTGGGCCCTCGCTGTCACTGCCTTCACTCTTGTTACAGAGAAACGCACACAGACAAGGTCAGAAATGCACACAGACAAGGTCAGAAATGCACACAGACAAGGTCAGAAATGCACACAGACAAGGTCAGAAATGCACACAGACAAGGTCAGAAACGCACACAGACAAGGTCAGAAATGCACACAGACAGGGTCAGAGACACAAACACACACGCAGACACACACATATGGACGCTTATCTTTCATTTGACACTACATTTGATATGCTCCTATGAACTTCACACGGTGGTGCTCATGGGTCCATTTACGTGGAACTGAGCTGTGTGTGTGACTGTCCACTGATTGTACAAAACATTAGGAACACCTGCTCTTTCCATGACATAGACTGATCAGGTGAATCCGGGTGAAAGCTACGATCCCCTATCGATGTCACCTGTTAAATCCACTTCAATTAGTGTAGATGAAGGGGCGGAGACAGGCTAAACAATGATTTTTAAGCCTTTAGACAAGTGAGACATAGATGGTGTATGTGTGCCATTCAGAGGGTAAATGGGCAAGACTAAAGATTGAACGGGGTATGGTAGTAGGTGCCAGGCACACCGGTTTGAGTGTGTCAAGAACTGCAAAGCTGCTGGGTTTTTCACGCTCAACAGTTTGCCGTGTGCGTCAAGAATGGTCCACCACCCAAAGGACATCCAGCCAAGTTGACACAACTGTGGGAAGCATTGGAGTCAACATGGGCCAGCATCCCTGTGGAACGCTTTCGACACCTTGTAGTGTCCATGCCCCGACGAATTGAGGATGTTCTGAGGGTAAAAGGGGGGGAGGGGGGCCTTCTTAATGTTTTGCACACTTAGTGTATATAGTTATACATAACAAAATACTTATTTTCCACCATTATTTGCAAATAAATTCATTAAAAATCCTACAATGTGATTTTCTGGATTTTTTTTCTCTCATTTTGTCTGTCATAGTTGAAGTGTACCTATGATGAAAATTATAGGCCTCTCTCATCTTTTTAAGTGGGAGAACTTGCAGAATTGGTGGCTGACTAAATACTTTTTTTGCCCCACTGGACATACATACAATTTCCATATATATATATATATATATATATATATATTATCTATACATCAAACTCAGCAAAAAAAGAAACATCCCTTTTTCAGTACCTTGTCTTTCAAAGATAATTTGTAAAAATACAAATAACTTCACAGATCAACATTGGAAAGTGTTTTAACACTGTTTCCCATGCTTGTTCAATGAACCATAAACAATTAATGAACATGCACCTGTGGAACGGTTGTTAAGACACTAACAGCTTACAGACGGTAGGCAATTAAGGCCACGGTTATGAACATTTAGAACACTAAAAGAGGCCTTTCTACTGACTCTGAAAAACACCAAAAGAAAAATGCCCAGGGTCTCTACTCATCTGCGTGAACGTGCCTTAGGCCTGCTACAAGGAGGCGTGAGGACTGCAGATGTGGCCAGGGCAATAAATTGCAATGTCCGTGCTGTGAGACATCTAAGACAGTGCTACAGGGAGACAGGACGGACAGCTGATCGTCCTTGCAGTGGCAGACTACGCGTAACAACACCTGCACAGGATTGGTACATCCGAACATCACATCTGCAGGACAGGTACAGCATGGCAACAACAACTGCCTGAGTTACACCAGGAATGCACAATCCTTCCATTAGTGCTCAGTCTGTCCACAATAGGCTGAGAGAGGCTGGACTGAGGGCTTGTAGGCCTGTTGTAAGGCAGGTCCTCCCCAGAGATCACCGGCAACAACGTCGCCTATGGGCATAAACCCACCGTTGCTGGACCAGACAGGACTGGCAAAAAGTGCTCTTCACTGACGATTTGCGGTTTTGTCTCACCAGGCGTGATGGTTGGATTCGCATTTATCGTCGAAGGAATGAGCATTACACAGAGGCCTGTACTCTGGAGCGGGATCGATTTGGAGGTGGAGAGTCCGTCATGGTCTGGGGCGGTGTGTCACAACATCATCGGACTGAGCTTGTTGTCATTGCAGGCAATCTCAAAGCTGTGCGTTACAGGGAAGACATACTCCTCCCTCATGTGGTACCCTTCCTGCAGGCTCATCCTGACATGACCCTCCAGCATGACAATGCCACCAGCCATACTGCTCGTTCTGGGCGTGATTTCCTGCAAGACAGGAATATCAGTGTTCATCCATGGCCAGCGAAGAGTCCAGATCTCAATCCCATTGAGTACGTCTGGGACCTGTTGGATCAGAGGGTGAGGGCTAGGGCCATTCTCCCCAGAAATGTACAGGAACTTGCAGGTGCCTTGGTGGAAGAGTGGGGTAACATCTCACAGCAAGAACTGGCAAATCTGGTGCAGTCCATGAGGAGGAGATGCACTGCAGTACTTAATGCAGCTGGTGGCCACACCAGATACTGACTGTTACTTTTGATTTATTTTGACACCCCCTTTGCTCAGGGACACATTATTCCATTTCTGTTAGTCACATGTCTGTGGAACTTGTTCAGTTTATGTCTCAGTTGTTGAATCTTGTTTTGTTCATACAAATATTTACACATGGACTTGGTTTGCTGAAAATAAATGCAGTTGACAGCGAGAGGACATTTATTTTTTTGCTGAGTTTATATGTATATATATTAGTGTTTTCCATTCCCACACCACAATGAGCAGATGTTAATGACTTTATTATGTAATAATAAACTGCACACGGACGCTAACACACACACACACACACACACACACACACACACACACACAAACACACACATACACAGAGAAGGGTGTGTGTCTTACGTTTGAGCTGGACTCCTCGATGGCAGCCATTGGTTTGTTGATGCTGTTGGCAAACTTGTTGACATGTTCAAAATGGCGGGTCATCTCTGTGGCCAGCACCATGTCAATGATGGCCTGCCTCAATGTCCGGAACTGAGTCCTAATATAAACACACACACAGAGAGGGGGGTTACAGGACCAGGATAATCAACTGTCCTCAATGTTTTCCAAGAAGTTCTGGGTTCATACACATCTAGAAGTGAATCACATCACATGATTTGTTCCAGGGTAATAACCCAACATGCTCCATATCTGTCGCCAGTGGTTACGTGATCCCTCTCATGGCCTAGAGGAAGAGGCATGCCAATTCATTCTTCTGACAAGGACATGGCCTCTGGTTTGGAATTCTACTGTGGAAACACTTTAGGCTTCAGGTGGAAACCACCTTTCACTTTCCTAAACTCTATGTGACTCTAGCCTGGTCCCAGATCTGTTTGTGCTGTCTTGCCAACTCTTATGGTCATTGACATGCCAGTGACATTGACCATAGGAGTTGGCAAGACAGCACAAAGGTATGGAAGACAGCACAATCAGATATGGGACTGGGCTAGGCTATCAATGTTCTTGAAGATGTTGCTCTAAACTCTGTGTGACTGTACCTGTCGATGTTCTTGAAGATGTTGCTCTAAACTCTGTGTGACTGTACCTGTCGATGTTCTTGAAGATGTTGCTCTAAACTCTGTGTGACTGTACCTGTCGATGTTCTTGAAGATGTTGCTCTAAACTGTGTGACTGTACCTGTCGATGTTCTTGAAGATGTTGCTCTAAACTCTGTGTGACTGTACCTGTCGATGTTCTTGAAGATGTTGCTCTAAACTCTGTGTGACTGTACCTGTCGATGTTCTTGAAGATGTTGCTCTAAACTCTGTGTGACTGTACCTGTCGATGTTCTTGAAGATGTTGCTCTAAACTCTGTGTGACTGTACCTGTCGATGTTCTTGAAGATGTTGCTCTTGCTGTCACTGACGGTGAGTTGGAAGGCGAGGGCGGCGTGGTGACTCTCTAATACAGCTGTGTCATTGTACAGGATGGCCAGCTCACTTCCTGCATTGCACAGGAAGCTGTTGGTCCTCCCCGGGTGGTCCACGTCATGGACCGTCGCCGCGATCAATGCAGCCACTTCGTCCAGTTGCTCTAGACTGCCCTGAGAAAAGGATACAACCAGGAAGTAACGGTACTTAACTACAAGGAATAGAAATTTGACATTTTTCGACAGATTTTTTTTTGAGTACTTGAGTACTTGAGTACTTGGAAAAAAAGAAGCAATTACAGTCTCCAGTCTTCTTGGGTATGACACTACAAGCTTGGCACAGCTGTATTTGGGGAGTTTCTCCCGTTATTCTCGGCAGATCCTCTAAAGCTCTGTCAGGTTGGATGGGGAGTGTCGCTGCACAGCTATTTTCAGGTCTCTCCAGAGATGTTCGATCAGGTTCAAATCCGGGCTCTGACTGGGCAACTCAAGGACATTCAGGGACCACTCCTGTGTTGTCTTAGCTATGTGCTCAGGGTAGTTGTCCTGTTGGAAGTTGAAACTTCACCCCAGTCTGAGGTCCTGAGCGCTCTCGAGCAGGTTTTCATCAAGGATCTCTCTCTCCGTTTATCTTTCCCCAAAGCATGATGCTGCTCCTACCATGCTTCACCATAGGAATGGTGCCAGGTTTCCTCCAGATGTGACACTTGGCATTCATGCCAAAGAGTTCGATCTTGGTTTCATCAGACCAGAGAATCTTGTTTCTCATGGCCTGAGAGTCTTTAGGTGCCTTTTGGCAATCTCCAAGTGGGCTGTCACGTGCCTTTTACTGAGAAGTGGCTTCCATCTGGCCACTTTACCTTAAAGGCCTGATTGGTGGAGTACTACAGAGATGGTTGTCCTTCTGGAAGATTCTACCATCTCCACAGAGGAACACTGGAGCTCTGTCAGAGTGACCATTGGGTTCTTGGCCACTTCCCTGACCAAGGCCCTTCTCCCCCGATTGCTCAGTTTGGCCGGGCGTCCAACTCTAGGAAGAGTCTTGGTGGTTCCAAACTTTTCCATTTAAGAATGATGGAAACCTCTGGGTTCCTGGGGACCTTCAATGCTGCAGAAATGTTTTGGTGTCCTTCCTCAGATCTGTGCCTCGACACAATCCTGTCTTGGAGATCTACGGACAATTCCTTCGACCTCATGGCTTGGTTTTTGCTCTGACATGCACTGTCAACTGTGGGACCTTATATAGACAGGTGTGTGCCTTTCCAAATCATGTCTAATCAATTGAATTTACCACATCTCAAGGATGATCAATGGAAACAGGATGAATAATTACTTAAATAAGGTATTTCTATTTGCAAACATTTCTAAAAACCTGTTTTCAATTTGTCATTATGGGGTATTGTGATGTCATGATGGGGTATTGTGATGTCATTATGGGGTATTGTGATGTCATTATGGGGTATTGTGATGTCATTATGGGGTATTGTGTGTAGATTGATGAGGAAAATGTTTTAATTCATTCATTTTAGAATAAGACTGTAATGTAACAGATTGTGGAAAAAGTCAAGGGGTCTGAGTACTTTCTGAAGGCACTGTATATGCCAAACAGTGCGCAACAATGCATCATTTATCGTAACCATTACAGATAACAAATACTAATTGCAAAATGTCCCTGTATATATTCAGTCAATAAAAAAAACAAGTGCCATTTAAGATGAATTTATTGCAACCAGCAGGTAGCCTAGTGGTTAGAGCGTTGGGCCAGTAACTGAAAGGTTGCTAGATTGAACGAGGCTGACAAGGTAGAAATCTGTCGTTCTGCCCCTGAACAAGGCAGTTAACCCACTGTTCCTAGGCTGTCATTGAAAATAAGAATTGGTTCTTTAACTGACTTGCCTGGTTAAATAAAAATAAAAAGTAACATAAACAGATTATATTGTGGAACACAATCTCCAAAAAGCTTGCTTATAGAAGGCTGTGCAAAGGCACAGCACTGTTTTGTTCATTTAGCAGACAAAGCGTTCCTATTTCCCAAGCCCTTATACCAGTTAAGACACAACTATTTTATGCCAGTGCGAAGTGATGCGCATCTCGTGTCTGGAACAGTTACTTTCAAAGAGTGATCATTTGAAACGGGGCTGAATTTGGTGAGTTAAAAGAAAACATTTTCAGGTTACAAACCAAAACGTCTTCTTCTATGTACAGACGTTCAATTTAGTTTATTCTCCCTGTTCTTTGGAATTTTCTAAAAATGGAATCACAATTCCACATTGAAAACGGCATGGTGATTAACTACAGCCATGGCATCAGTTTGGTGTGTAGGCCAACGCTTAATGACTCTGATGAAAATATGCTCTTTGTCTTGATTAAACCAGTGTTTTTGCATATTTTCATGAATATGTTTAGGGGGTGGTTATAGCCAGGGATGGCAAAAGTGACAAAATATAATTACAAAATACCATAAAGATCAATGTATTTAATCAAAATACAGAACTGCAACAACATTTTCAATAACGGTTACAAAAAAAGTTGTTTTCGCTATGACTATGATATGTTGTTTATCTACCTTAGTTGGGCAAGTCACTCTGGACAAAAAATGTAAATGTATATGTGAAAATTAACATATCAAAATGAACTGCAAAGCACACTGGGTATTATTGGCCTTGTTTTGGGGCGGAACTCATTAGAATATACTCAGCATGCTTTGCAATTGTTCATTGTTCATACAAAACAGAAAATACATTGACGTGTAGTTCAGCCCAGTGAAATTCAAAATACTCAGAAGAAATCAAAAATACGTATTTCAAATACATGTAACAGAAATACTGCTATCTCTGGTTATAGCCTAAACCAATTCTAAATGGCACTAGTAGTTCGCAAAGTAGCCTAAACCGGAAATTATTCCAAACCTGCAGCGGTCGTTGTTAGAACACATATTTCCCTATTTCAATCAACCAGTCCATTTTGAATTTGTGATAAAACTGTCATCATTTGGCAAGAAGTGCAGCTTGTGTATCCCATCAGTTGGATACACTTTTATAGGCATTTACATCTGTAGGCCTAATGAAAGCTTGTACGCGCACTCAGCACGCGTGTGTAGAGGCAGCGGTCGGAACGCAATTGAGGGATTGAGACACGGGGCCGATTTAGTGAGAAGAACTGTGTGACGCTTGGCTTGGTTTCTTTTTCTTTGTGCACCGCAAATGCACATGTACCAATGGAACACTGGAGTCAAAGCAAACGAACGTTGTCTCCAAGAAAACATTTCGATCGCTGGTTAAAGATCACGTTTTGACGCCCGTTTGAGTGCTCGATTACTCATGCCCAAATGTCTGAGATCGTGCATAAACTATAAATACTGTGTAAGTCTCTCTCAGCATAACCTCATACTCAACAAAGGAATAATACCTAAAAAAAATGCACGCAATGCGAGCACAACTAATAATAATAATCACTAGCAAATGTTAACTTTATGACAAGAAGAGGAGATATTTATTGGAGGGGATAAGTGGGGAGAAAAGAAAGGCAATGTATTAGGATCTCATTGCCCGCAAGGCAAAACACGTATTGACTCAGTCCAATATGAAAACAATAAAATCATCCCCACTCCAACTCTCACTGGTCACTGACATACATTCATCTCCTGCCAAGCAAAGCAAACTGATACTCTACACGCTGTTGAAAACACATGGCAGGGAATTACATAGATCAACTCATCAGTCAACACACTGAGATGTCAGGTTGTGATAATGTTGCGGTGATACATTCAAGCTAGCTGGTGTCAGTAGTAATTTCACTTGTGAAAGTAGTTTACGTGTGCACATTCAACCAATCTCTAGGTACAGTGCACTGTTGTATGCTTCCATAGCATATTGCAGGTGTGACCGAAAGGTCTTCATCAGGCCTGTGAGGAGAGTCTTTATCTCTGTGTGTGTGTGTGTGTTTGGCCTACCTTGACCTTCTCCTTGCGTAGGAAGTAGGCTGTAGCGTGGAGGACGTCAGCGGCGTGGGTGGAGTTGTGGTAGGAGTTGGAGGCGTGGTAGTTAGCCTCTATGATCTGGAGCCAGCAGCGTAGCGTAGCCTCACTGCAGCTCAGGAACTCACACACCCCGAACCGAGCAAAGATCTTCAAGCCCAGGTAGGTCAGAGGTCTGCGGGATGACAGAGAGAGGACAGGGGAGATAGATGAGTGATATAGAGAGAGGGCGTTCGTTCCAAGTACCTTCTGTATTGGTCTCTCACTTTCTCTCTCTCTTCCTCTCTCTCATCTATTCCCTCTCTCTCATCTATCCCCTCCCCCTCTCGCTCTCTCTCTTTCTCAATTCAACTCAATTGACTTTATTGACATGGCAAGTTCATTATTACTTACATTGTCAAAGATAAAACAAAACAAGATGGGAAATATTATCGACATTACTTTGCACTTTTCACTGGCTGTCCCTCAGGTTGTGGCAGGAGGACACATATTTGGCTGCCAAAATTGCACATTTAGGCTTTTCACCCAATAAATATTTGATTTTTTCTTCATCTTTTATAGCTTCAAATTCTTTGTATTGTGTTATAATTTTGGGAAAGAAATATTCTCTTAGGTCTGAGTATTTGTCACAGTGTAATAGGAAATGCAGTTCTGTCTCTACCTCTCCCCCTCTACCTCTCTCTCATCTATGTCCTCCCTCTCTCTCTCTCTCTCTCTCTCTCTCATCTATTCCCTCTCTCTCTCTCTCATCTATTCTCTCTCTTTCTCATCTATTCTCTCTCTCTCTCTCTCTCTCATCTATTCTCTCTCTTTCTCATCTATTCTCTCTCTCTCTCTCAATTCAATTAACTTTATTGACATGGCAAGTTCATTATCACTTACATTGTCAAAGTATACATATAGGAAAATATAAATAAAATGAAAATATATATTTAGATCTAAAATATATTAATATATAAATAAATGGACCAACAGCAATAATAATAGTAGTAGTGGACATGGGATTACCATTAACAACAACTACAACAACAATATTAATGAGAACAACAATACATTAAAGCAATGGTAGTAGACCAGTCTCAACATGACTGAGAAGACACATGACCTGGTAGTGGACCAGTGTCAACATGACTGAGAAGACACATGACCTGGTAGTGGACCAGTGTCAACATGACTGAGAAGACACATAACATGGTATGAAAGACAAAACAAAACAAGATGAGAAATATTATTGACATTACTTTGCACTTTTCACTGGCTGTCCCTCAGGTTGTGGCAGGAGGACACATACAGTGGGGCAAAAAAAGTATTTAGTCAGCCACCAATTGTGCAAGTTCTCCCACTTAAAACGATGAGAGAGGCCTGTAATATCCATCATAGGTAGACTTCAACTATGACAGACAAAATGAGAAAAAAAATCCAGAAAATCACATTGTAGGATTTTTAATTAATTAATTTGCAAATTATGGTGGAAAATAAGTATTTGGTCACCTACAAACGAGCAAGATTTCTGGCTCTCACAGACCTCTTCTTTAAGAGGCTCCTCTGTCCTCCACTCGTTACCTGTATTAATGGCACCTGTTTGAACTTGTTATCAGTATAAAAGACACCTGTCCATAACCTCAAACAGTCACACTCCAAACTCCACTATGGCCAAGACCAAAGAGCTGTCAAAGGACACCAGAAACAAAATTGTAGACCTGCACCAGGCTGGGAAGACTGAATCTGCAATAGGTAAGCAGCTTGGTTTGAAGAAATCAACCGTGGGAGCAATTATTAGGAAATGGAAGACATACAAGACCACTGATAATCTCCCTCGATCTGGGGCTCCACACAAGATCTCACCCCGTGGGGTCAAAATGATCACAAGAATGGTGGGCAAAAATCCCAGAACCACACGGGGGACCTAGTGAATGACCTGTAGAGAGCTGGGACCAAAGTAACAAAGCCTACCATCAGTAACACACTACGCCGCCAGGGACTCAAATACTGCAGTGCCAGATGTGTCCCCCTGCTTAAGCCAGTACATGTCCAGGCCCGTCTGAAGTTTGCTAGAGAGCATTTGGATGATCCAGAAGAAGATTGGGAGAATGTCATATGGTCAGATGAAACCAAAATATAACTTTTTGGTAAAAACTCAACTCGTCGTGTTTGGAGGACAAAGAATGCTGAGTTGCATCCAAAGAACACCATACCTACTGTGAAGCATGGGGGTGGAAACATCATGCTTTGGGGCTGTTTTTCTGCAAAGGGACCAGGACGACTGATTCGTGTAAAGGAAAGAATGAATGGGGCCATGTATCGTGAGATTTTGAGTGAAAATCTCCTTCCATCAGCAAGGACATTGAAGATGAAACGTGGCTGGGTCTTTCAGCATGACAATGATCCCAAACACACCGCCCGGGCAATGAAGGAGTGGCTTCGTAAGAAGCATTTCAAGGTCCTGGAGTGGCCTAGCCAGTCTCCAGATCTCAACCCCATAGAAAATCTTTGGAGGGAGTTGAAAGTCCGTGTTGCCCAGCAACAGCCCCAAAACATCACTGCTCTAGAGTAGATCTGCATGGAGGAATGGGCCAAAATACCAGCAACAGTGTGTGAAAACCTTGTGAAGACTTACAGAAAACGTTTGACCTCTGTCATTGCCAACAAAGGGTATATAACAAAGTATTGAGATAAACTTTTGTTATTGACCAAATACTTATTTCCCACCATAATTTGAAAATAATTCATAAAAAATCCTAAAATGTGATTTTCAGGATTTATTTCCCTCATTTTGTCTGTCATAGTTGAAGTGTACCTATGATGAAAATTACAGGCCTCTCTCATCTTTTTAAGTGGGAGAACTTGCACAATTGGTGGCTGACTAAATACTTTTTTGCCCCACTGTATTTGGCTGCCAAAATTGCACATTTTGGCTTTTCATCTTTTGTAGTTTCAAATTCTTTGTATTGAGTTATAATTTTGGGAAATAAATATTCTCTTAGGTCTGAGTATTTGTCACAGTGTAATAGGAAATGCAGCTCTGTCTCTACCCCTCTCTCTCTCTCATCTATCCACCCCCCCCTCTCTCTCATCTATTCCCTCTCCCTCCGTACCTCTTACAGGTGGCAGCTTCCAGCTCCAGGATGTTAAACTCCCATTGGTCTTCGTCATCCAGCATCTCAGCGATGGCCGGAGGGATGTCATTCAGCGTTACTGGGATGGCCAGCTGACTCTGGCTCAAATCTGTAGACACACATGCACACACCCATTCATTCACGCGCATGCAAAACATTGATTTATTGATTGATCAATCGATTGATTGCATTTGGGATATTTAAGAGCAATACGCAACAACAACAATTTCCAATGTAGCTGTGTCCCTAAGTTATTTAGCAGCACTGCCTCATGGTAAAGGGTCAAATACAGGTCTACTAAGAAGTCTACTAAGGTTTATTAAGAAGTGCAAGGGGAAAAAAGCACATGCTGCTTCCTTAAGATTAGCAGGAGAGGACTTTTCTGGACTTCTCAGCAGTGTCCTTCCATTTCTCAGAAAGAAGACGTACGTAATTATCTCTCCCATCATGACTTAAACAAATATAAGTGGATTACGCAACGACTGCCAGTGACTGCCGATGGACTAGACTCCAACTGATTAAATAAATGATCTGAGACATTTTCTATTTTCGATCACTCTGCAGATAGACAGAGGTCCATACACTAAATGTCCCCCATCATGTGTAGTACTGTGAATGCTTCCAGTGTTATTACATTTCATGAAATATTTAAAAAAAGACATTATGCAACCCAAATATACCACTAAAACTACACATGATTAGACTCAGTTTGTGTGATTAGAGTGAACTCCAGGGTCCTAGATGTAAGTAGCAGAAGTATTCTGGTAGGATAATGAATAAATATCACATTTATGTGATGTTTTATGATGAAACAGACTGGTGCTTACTTGGAAAAGTACTTTTGGAGAAGACATACTCGTTGCCAGACAGTCTCCGTAAGCCGTCCTGCAGAAGGAAAAAGACGACAAATCACTCTCTTTTGGTACTGTATATCCCAAATCTGGCTAACTACAACTTATTTGACTCCGGCATTCTAATTCACCCAACGAGACATATCCCACATAACTCAGGAACTCTTGTGTTTGAGTATTGTGTTTGTGAGAATAGGAGGGGAGGGGAGTTGAGGAGAGGTGAGGGGAGATGAAGAGAGGTGAAGAGAGGTGAGGAGAGGTGAAGAGAGGAGAGGTGAGGAGAGTTGAAGACAGGAGAGGTGAGGAGAAAGGAGTGGTGAGGAGAGGAGAGCGGAGAAAGGAGTGGTGAGGAGAGGAGAGGTGAGGAGAGGTGAGGAGAGATGAGGAGAGGTGAGGAGAGGTGAGGAGAGATGAGGAGAGGAGAGGTGAGGAGAGATGAGGAGAGGAGAGGTGAGATTATGAGGAGAGGTGAGGAGAGATTATGAGGAAAGGTGAGGAGAGATTATGAGGAGAGGTGAGGAGAGATACATTCCCTGTACGACAAACAGTCTATAACTCTCTGTTTCAGGACGTTGATCACTGTGAATGATCCCTTAACTTGGTTTAATAGATCTCAGTGTGTGTGTGTATGTGTGTGTGTGTAAGTATGTTTGAGTGTGCATGTGCATGCGTGTGTGTGTGTGTGTGTGAGAGCGTGTGTGTAGCCCCTAACTCACGCTCATGAGACCGCCTACAAGGTCGTTGGTGTGTGGGTCGTCCTCCTTGGAGGCCAGCTGAGGAGAGTAGAGCTCTGTAGTCCTCAGGATCTCCAGGACTCGGTCCAGCGCCTCTGCTACGGACACCGGACTGGACTCCTGGGCCGCGTTGATGATGTTGATCACCTGGAGGAGGGAGAGAAGGAGGGAGATGTAGCACACAGTTACATTTGATTTAACACACACACAGCCCTAAGGGAAACTTCACTCTTCAGACAGAAAGTGCCTTTCTTTGAGCCTGTTTCAGGGAGCTCTACATGTGATGCCGTAGAAATCATGTCGGGAACCAAATGGACAAATGAAGCAGCTAGTCAGAGAAGATAGGAACAGCATAAAGCCTAGAGTTACACTCTGGTCTCTGGAGAGGCTTTCAGTCATAGGCTGATCCCAGATCTGTGCAATTAAATAAGGCCTTCACCTATCCCATCAAATCACCATCCATTCCTGTTGAACTCTCATCAGTGAATTAGATATAAAAAAAAAAACTTAGACTGGCACTAGAGTCAGATTAGACTGACAGATCTTTCAACTCTGTTGTCACAATCATTAGAATCGTCAGGTCAAACCTGACGTTGTAATCAAGGCTGATGCTTGCCAATCAGGTTTATTGGACACTGTTCAGTCAGACGGATCGACTTCAAGTTTCACTGGCCACAGAACTGCAAACAGCTTGAAATTGCATAACATTCCAAGAATGTCTGTAAATGTTCAGAGAACACCGTTTGGAGACTTTTCCTTCGGATTCTCAGATTCCGGGAACATTCCTGTGACATTCTGAGAACCATCAATAGTCAGTTGGGTCGTCTAGACGTTATGTGCCAACAATATGGGAACTTCAAACCACACTTGTTGTGTCCCAGATCCTCGCCAATGTGGTGTGGTTGAGAGGGCTCTGAGAAGATCTGTTGAGCTTTCTACTGCCTCTGATAGGTCCTCGTCCTCACGCTTGCTTCGGGGAGTGTCAGGTATGGTTCTAGGAACATCCTCTATTGGTTTGGAAGGAGCACAGAGTGGGAAAGGAGAGGGGAATGTGTGTGTGTGTGTGGGTTGGTTGGTTCTTCTATCCTTGTGGCGACCTAAAATCCCCCCAAATTCCCCACAAGGATAGTAGAACAAGGAAAATTCTCTGTCACGGGGACATTTCCCATGTCCTCACGAGGACCAAGGTTATTTTCAGATTAACGGTTAGGTTTAGGTTTACAATTAGGGTTAAAAAAAATGGTTTAGTGGTTAGGTTTAGAGTTAGAAGTTAAGTTTCGGGTTTGGATTAGGGTTACGTGTTAAGTTTAGGATTAGGGTTAAATTTAGGATTAGGGTTAAATTTAGGATTAGGGTTACGTGTTAAGTTTAGGATTAGGGTTAAGTTTAGGATTAGGGTTAAGTTTAGGATTAGGGTTACGTGTTAAGTTTAGGATTAGGGTTAAATTTAGGATTAGGGTTAAGTTTAGGATTAGGGTTAAGTTTAGGATTAGGGTTAAGTTTAGGATTAGGGTTACGTTAAGGGTAAGTAAGGGTAAGGGTCTAGGGAAAATAGGACTTTGAATGGAAATTCATTTTTAGGTTCCCGCGAGGATAACGTGCGCATGTGAGTGTGGGTGCGTGTGTGGCGTCTGTGCGCACTGTACCTTGGTGATGGGGGCCTCTATGGTCATAGAGTGGATTCTGGCTACAGATGAGTACCGGCGGTTTTGCAGACTGGGTGCTGGAGACAACAAGACACAAGTTACCAGGACTGCTAGTACCATAATATGCTCTTCGTCCAGTCAAACATTTCATTCTAGCTGATATTATATGAGCTTGTGAACTGAACCACGTACGACAGACGTGGCACATCAGACCACTGGACCTGTGGTGGCAGGCTGCTCTGTACAATGATGTATTATGTACAGTTGGGTCCCAAATGATTGGCACCCTTGATAAATACGAGCAAAAAAATGACAGTATAAAATAAATTATACAAACAGTGAGCTATAATTGTACACTCCAAAAAATTGAGGAATTATATTATTTTATACTAATACAATTGCTCAGAGAAAGATATTTAGTTTAACAAGTAATAAAAACAACTGGGGGAAAACAGATAGGCGTGCCAATAATTTTGAACCTGTTTTCAAGAGTCTAGCACCCTCCTCTTTCGAGGATAATGACACTGAGTCTTCTTCTGAAATGTTTTATGAGATTGGAGAACACGTTGGGAGGGATCTTCAACCCTTCCACCATTCAGAATCTTTCCTTGATATCCTTTATCTGCTGTTGTGGACTTCCCTTGTCAATTCAGACGAGAGAGAGAGAGAAAGAGAAAGAGAAGTTGGAGGACAAGAGAAGGACCACTTCAGCCCAGCTAATGAAAATAGCAACAGCTGCGTCATAGTGAGGGGGATGTCATCAGAGGCCAACAGCTCAACTGCCTTCCATAATGTACTGTAATCTGACTCATATTGTTCTCTGATCCTCCCTCTCTCCTCATCCCCCTTTCTCTTTACCTCCTTCCTCTCTCTATCTTCCCCCTCTCTCTGTGTCCTTCTCCTTAGGTCCTGTGTGGCTTAGTGGGTGGCTCGCAACACCCGGGTTGTGGGTTCAATTCGCAGGGGAGGGGGACCAGTAGAGAGTCTCTGCTAAATGACCAATTTTTTAAAATTCTTGTCTCTATATTTGTCTTCCCCTATCTCCATTGAGATCCCTCACTCAGTGTTCTCTTACCATTTCTCACAGACGCACGCACAGTACCCTGGTGTTCATACACACTCACCATCACTGCCACGTGAGCTGATTGACCTGGTATCAACCGACTCTTTCCTCCTGTCTCTGTGACGCAGGGAATGGCTCTCTGGGAAAAGAAAGAAATCAGGATGACGGACGATATGACCCAGATTTGGACTGAGACAATTTCTTAAAGATAGACAACGGTCTCACTTCTCGTCGCCTATGAGGGTTCAGTGTTCAACTTTGCATTTTAGATCAATTGTCTGAAATCCTTACGTGACGGGGGGGGGTTCAGGGATTTTGTCTCCCTGAAAGTTACATCAGTGGCCTTATGATGAATTAAAAGATTAAAGAGAGAGGGAGTGTAGCTTACCTGACTGGGAAGCTTCCTCTTTGTTGATCTTATGGACCTGAGACAGACAATAAGGAGAACCTGCAGTTTGTAATGGACCATATCACAGACAGAGCGAGAGGAGGCGAGGCCGGAGACTGAGACAGAGAGAGTAAGAGAGAGAGAGAGAGAGGAATGCGAGAGGGAGAGTGAGAGAGAGAGAGAAGGAGAGAGAATGAGAGCGCGGCGAGGAGAGCGAGAGGCCGAGAGAAGAGACGCGAGAGAACGCGTAGCGGAGAGAGGAGAGAGCGAGAGCGAGCAGGAGAGTCGAGAGAGAGAGAGCGCGGAGGGGAGGAGACAGAAGGAGGGAGGCGAGGGGGGAGAGAGATGAGAGAGTCGAGAGCCCGCGGAGAAAGAGGGGCGGAGAGAGAGAGAGAGAGGAGAGAGGGAGAGCGAGAGAAGGAGAGCGAGAGAGAGAGAAAGGAGGAGAGGAGGGAGAGGGAGGGAGAGAGGGAGCCGGAGATGAGAGAGAGAAGGGAGAGAGCGAGAGGGAGAGAGAAAGAGAGAGGAGGAGAGGAAAGAGGAAGGGAGAGAGAGAAAGGGAGAGAGAAAGAGAAAAGGGGAGAGAGAGAAAGGGAGAGAGAGACGAGAAGAGAGGAGACATGAGTGCATTAGTAGATCTGGCTGGCGTTTTGTAAGAAAGAGTTCCTCCTGCAGTTTTATTGTGCAATCCTTCGACCCGACAGTCTGTCAGGCTGCTGTGAGTTTTCCTCTCTTGCAGTGAGCGCGTATAACATACTAATAGACAGTCTCAACATGGACTCAACATTACCCAACTACTGCGCCCATAGATCTACACATTACTGCACACAGGAGGGTCAATCTATAGACCTGACGCATGTAGGGTTCAGCTGGGTTCATGTTTGGGAAGGTGTCAGTCAATATAGGTTCTTACTGTTTCCACAGCCATTGATTTCTATTTGCCAGCTGGCACAGGATGAGAAGTGAGGTGAGGTGAGGTGAAGATGGGTGGGGGAGCTGATGGGCTGTAAGGAGGATGAGGGGAGAGGTGTAAGGGGAGATGAGGTGAGGAGGAGGAAGGGTGAGGGTAGGTGGGGAGGGGTGACATTTCATTTTTTTGCTGAGTTTATGTGCAAGAAATGTAATTAAACGCTTGTCAAATGCAATAGAAAAAGGCACAACACAAACAATTACGATTTGAAAATATTGTTTCCTTTTGTGAGCTCAAAGTCACTGGAAGGTCACATCAGAAAATATAATGAGGTCTATCTGACTTGGTCGGGCTCTACTGTTACTAACGGTTCCTTCGGCCCCAGTAGCAGGTTAAGTAAATTACAGGTTAGGATAACGAAACTACTAAGCAACAAGGAATTGTTTTAAGAAGGAATTGTTTTAAGAAGGTCAAATCACGGATCATTTTGCTATTTGATTTTGATCTTTAAGACCCCTTGAAGTGTCATAAAAAGCACATATATATATATATATATATATGATGAAAAAATGTATTTGGCCTTACTGCTATTAGCAGGGGGGGGGGGTGATCAAACCAAAACTATAGGCGACTTTTGGGATGTGATACTGTGAGTCATCTTAGTTTACCTCTACTGCTCCCCTTCAGAGAGAGAGAGAAAGAGGGATGGAGAGGGAGTACAGTACAGAGAAAGTAAGGAGTGAGATGGAGGGAGTCAGAGAGAGAGAGAGAAAGAGGGATGGAGAGGGAGTACAGTACAGAGAAAGTAAGGAGTGAGATGGAGGGAGTCAGAGAGAGAGAGAAAGAGGGATGGAGAGGGAAGTACAGTACAGAGAAAGTAAGGAGTGAGATGGAGGGAGTCAGAGAGAGAGAGAAAGAGGGATGGAGAGGGAGTACAGTACAGAGAAAGTAAGGAGTGAGATGGAGGGAGTCAGAGAGAGAGAGAAAGAGGGATGGAGAGGGAGTACAGTACAGAGAAAGTAAGGAGTGAGATGGAGGGAGTCAGAGAGAGAGAGAAAGAGGGATGGAGAGGGAGTACAGTACAGAGAAAGTAAGGAGTGAGATGGAGGGAGTCAGAGAGAGAGAGAAAGAGGGATGGAGAGGGAGTACAGTACAGAGAAAGTAAGGAGTGAGATGGAGGGAGTCAGAGAGAGAGAGAAAGAGGGATGGAGAGGGAGTACAGTACAGAGAAAGTAAGGAGTGAGATGGAGGGAGTCAGAGAGAGAGAGAAAGAGGGATGGAGAGGGAGTACAGTACAGAGAAAGTAAGGAGTGAGATGGAGGGAGTCAGAGAGAGAGAGAAAGAGGGATGGAGAGGGAGTACAGTACAGAGAAAGTAAGGAGTGAGATGGAGGGAGTCAGAGAGAGAGAGAAAGAGGGATGGAGAGGGAGTACAGTACAGAGAAAGTAAGGAGTGAGATGGAGGGAGTCAGAGAGAGAGAGAAAGAGGGATGGAGAGGGAGTACAGTACAGAGAAAGTAAGGAGTGAGATGGAGGGAGTCAGAGAGAGAGAGAAATAAAAAAATGACAAAGAGAGAGAGGGGCTGAAAGATAGATGGAGAGAAGGAGAAAGAGAGAGATGAAGGTGATGTTTGATGTAGAGATACCCGACCCTAGCCCGACGGGCCCCAACATTATACATCGGGTTAGGGCC
This sequence comes from Oncorhynchus kisutch, assembly GCF_002021735.2. Taxonomy (NCBI): domain Eukaryota; kingdom Metazoa; phylum Chordata; class Actinopteri; order Salmoniformes; family Salmonidae; genus Oncorhynchus; species Oncorhynchus kisutch. Next base: position 7,468,021 of record NC_034202.2, on the reverse strand, counting down.
GGATAGAGCCTCTTTACTCATCAATAACAAGGGTACGGGCGTGGCTCGGGTATCACAAAATTCATCACTAGCATTTTGATGTGAAGCCATTTGCTGGTTCTCTGCTGCACAGTACGGTCGTATCTGACTAAGATCATAACATGGTGTCAGAAGTGCTTCAACCACGTCAAATATAAAGACAGGAGACTTTATGTCACAGGAAATAATTATGTTCCTTGAGTCTTGTCGTTTAGAATGACGAAAAAGTAGCTAACACTCCCCGCTCTCTCATGTCTCGTCATTGAGCAGAGCAGCCCAAGCGGAGCCATTGCTATGGACACTCAGACTCAGAGCGCCATGAGCAGGGTGCATGCAGAGCGAGCTGCCTATTTTATTTTTCTGCCTATTTGTAGATCTCCCATTTGTCGTTCGTTCAGCACATTGTTGACGTCTGACTTCCGACATTTTCCCGTGATTCTAAATGCAAAATCAGTTTGCAAGTCCACTCTTAGAAAAAAGGGTTCTTTGGCTGTGTCACGCCCTGACCTTAGAGGTCCTTTATTCTCTATTTTGGGTTAGGTCGTTGTGTGACTAGGGTGGGCATTTTAGTTTATTTATTTCTAGGTTGGCCTGGTATGGTTCCCAATCAGAGGCAGTTGTCTATCGTTGTCTCTGATTGTGGATCATACTTAGGCAGCCTTTTCCCACCTGTTGGTTGTGGGATCTTGTTTGTGTATAGTTGCCTTGAGCACTGCATAGCTTCACGTTAGTTTCTTTATTGGTTTTTCTTACAGGTTCATGTTAAATAAAGATGATGAACCCAACCCACGCTGCATTCTGGTCCGATTCTTACAACAACGCGCGTGACAGGCTGTCCTCATATTAACCATTTTGTTTCCAGGTAGAAACCTCTGTGGAAAGGTTCTACATTGAACCGAAAAGGGTTCCACCTGGAACCAAAATTGGTTCTTCATGGGGACAGCCGAAGAACCCTTTAAGGTTCTACATAGCACCTTTTTTTTCTACGAGGGTACTCTAAGCAGGCAGACGCTATTGGTGTGTTCGAGCCCTTAGGATTGAGATGACTAGTGACCTCTGATCCATTTAGTGCATCCTCACACAGGCCTCACACAGATGCTACTCAAACGGAACGTTACACATCGGCTCTATAGGGGGCTAATGGCAGCAGGTAGCCGGCAGGGTTGGGGCTCATTCCAATTCCATCTCCCTGTAAATTACATTGAATTCAATAAAAATTCCAGGTCAGTCTTTGAATTTAGAGATAATTAAATCCCTCCCATTTCCATGTTTGGTCGATTCCAATAATTAAATTCCCAATTCAATATCATAGCTTTACCTGGAAAAATACAAGTATAAATTATTTAGGACTGCAGTCAAGGTTTGATATTAAGTGCATTAATTCCATTAACTGGGAAATGTAGAAATATTGAACTCCAATTCAATTCCAAAGGTGACATGTTTTTACAATTTCAAATCAATCCCAATTCAAACAGTCCAAAGAGTCTAATTCCAATTAAAATCCAATTCCATAACTTGAAGACTGGTGAAATTCAAATTGAATTGAACGTAAATTCTTTACTTCATGAGTAAATTCAAGAATTGAATTGGAATTTCAAATTCAATTGGAATTGACCACAACCCTGGTAGCCAGCACTACTAACAGCAGCATGCATGTCTGTTGGCTACAGTCAGTTCTGTTGGGCTGCTAGCGGCATTAGCTGTCAACACAGGTCTGATAGTTTGATATGGGCTTGTCTACAGTGGTGTGCTGGATCAGACTCAGCAGTGGCCTGATACCTGCTTGCCAGCTGGGCGGTGAGACACACTCTAATGTTCCTGCACTGGTCTTTCAAAAGAGAGCAGTAGACTTTTTCTCTCTCTATCGACAACTTAGCTTGCTCTAGGTCTAATGCAATTTGCTCCTGTCATCAGGCACAACAGGATGTATCAGGGCACAAGACAACTGCTTCCAGTTCACTCTCAACAATCTCTCTCTTCTCACTCCCTCCTTCTCCATCTCTCCGTCTCTCGTTTTCTCCAGCGCGCACCAAATAGGGGAAATAGGGTTAAACACTGCTGAGGACACACGAGGTTGCCAGATTTAGCTGGCTTGCGTCTTAATGGCCTCCTTGGGCTGGAATGCACAAACATATATGAAGTAAAACGCAGTACATTACACTGGCTGGCGCTGCATGGGAAACATTCAGGAATATGGATGATGACTGTGAGTGGAGAGAGAGGAAGAGGTGGGAGAGAGAGGAAGAGGTGGGAGAGAGAGGTAGAGGTGAGAAAGAGAGGAAGAGAGAGAGATGGGAGAGAGAGGAAGAGGTCAGAAAGAGAAAGAGAGAGAGATGGGAGAGAGAGAGAGAGAGAGGGAGAGAGGAAGAGAGAGAAAGAGATGGGAGAGAGAGAGAGGAAGAGAGAGAGATGGGAGAGAGGAAGAGAGAGAAAGAGAGAGAGAGATGGGAGAGAGAGAGAGAGGTGAGAAAGAGAAAGAGAGAGAGAGATGGGAGAGAGAGAGAGGAAGAGAGAGAGATGGGAGAGAGAGGAAGAGAGAGAAAGAGAGAGAGAGAGAGAGAGATGGGAGAGAAAGGAAGAGGTGAGAAAGATAAAGAGAGAGAGAGAGATGGGAGAGAGAGAGAGAGAGGTGGGAGAGAGAGAGAGAGAGAGAGAGAGAGAGAGAGAGAGAGAGAGAGAGAGAGAGAGAGGAAGAGAGAGATGGGAGAGAGAAAGAGAGAGAAAGAGAAAGAGAGAGAGAGAGAGAGAGAGAGAGAGAGAGAGAGAGATGGGAGAGCGAGAGAGGGAGAGAGAGGAAGAGAGAGAGATGGGAGAGACAGGAAGAGAGAGAAAGAGAAAGAGAGAGAGATGGGAGAGAGAGAGACAAAGAACGAGAAAGAGCGAGAGAGAGATGGGAGAGAGAGAAAGACAAAGAACGAGAGACAGAGCGAGAGAATAACAACCATGGGATATGCGTCAACAGCAACCTTGGGAAAATCCTCTGCATTATCATTAACAACAGACTCATACATTTCCTCAGTGAAAACAGTGTACTGAGCAAATGTCAAATTGGCTTTTTACCAAATTATTGTACAACAGACCACGTATTCCCCCTGCACATGCTAATTGACAAACAAGCAAACCAAAACAAAGGCAAAGTCTTCTCATGCTTTGTTGATTTCAAAAAAGCCTTCGACTGAATATGGCATGAGGGTCTAATATACAAACTGATGGAAAGTGGTGTTGGGGGAAAAACATACAACATTATAAAATCCATGTACACAAACAACAAGTGTGCGGTTAAAATAGGCAAAAAACACACACATTTCTTCCCACAGACCCATGGGGTGAGACAGGGATGCAGCTTAAGCCCCACCCTCTTCAACATATATATCAACGAATTGGCGAGGGCACTAGAAAAGTCTGCAGCACCTGGCCTCACCCTACTAGAATCTGAAGTCAAATGTCTACTGATGATCTGGTGATTCTGTCACCAAACAAGGGGGGCCTACAGCAGCACCTAGATCTTCTGCACAGATTCTGTCAGACCTGGGCCCTGACAGTAAATCTCAGTAAGACCAAAATAATGTTCTTCCAAAAAAGGTCCAGTTGCCAGGACCACAAATACAAATTCCATCTAGACACCGTTGCCCTAGAGCACACAAAAAACTATACATACCTCGACCTAAACATCAGCGCCACAGGTAACTTCCACAAAGCTGTGAACGATCTGAGAGATAAGGCAAGAAGGGCATTCTATGCCATCAAAAGGAACACAAAATTTGACATACCAATTAGGATCTGGCAAAAAGTACTTGAATCAGTTATAGAACCCATTGCCCTTTATGGTTGTGAGGTCTGGGGTCCGCTCACCAACCAAGAATTCACAAAAGGGGACAAACACCAAATTGAGACTCTGCATGCAGAATTCTGCAAAATATCCTCCGTGTACAACGTAGAACACCAAATAATGCATGCAGAGCAGAATGAGGCCGATACCCACTAATTATCAAAATCCATAAAAGAGACGTCATTCTACAACCACCTAAAAGGAAGTGATTCCCAAACCTACCATAACAAAGCCATCACCTACAGAGAGATGAACCTGGAGAAGAGTACACTAAGCAAGCTGGTCCTGGGGCTCTGTTCACAAACACAAACAGACCCCACAGAGCCCCAGGACAGCAACACAATTAGACCCAACCAAATCATGAGAAAACAAAAAGACAATTATTTTGGAAATAACGAACAAAACTAATTAACACAAACTAAAATGCTATTTGGCCCTAAACAGAGATTACACAGTGGCAGAATACCCGACCACTGTGACTGACCCAAACTTAAGGAAAGCTTTGACTATGTACAGACTCAGTGAGAATAGCCTTGCTTTTGAGAAAGGCAGCCGTGGCTCTCAAGAGAATACAGGCTATGTGCACACTGCCCACAAATGAGGTGGAAACTGAGCTGCACTTCCTAACCTCCTGTCCAATGTATGACCATATTAGAGACACATATTTCCCTCAGATTACACAGATCCACACAGAAATAAAAAACAAACCCTATTTTGATAAACTCCCATATCTACTGGGTGAAATACCACAGTGTGTCATCACAGCAGCTTGAGACCTGCTGTCACAAGAAAAGGGCAACCAGTGAAGAACAAACACCACTGTAAATACAACCCATATTTATGTTGACTTTCCCTTTTGTACTTTAACCATTTGCACATCGTTACAACACTGTAAATATACATAATATGACATTTGTAACGTCTTTATTCTTTTGGAACTTCCGTGAGTGTAATGTTACCTGATCATTTTATATTGTTTATTTCACTTTTGTATATTATCTACTTCACTTGCTTTGGCAATGAATTGAATTGAGAGAGGGGGAGGGGGGGGCAGTGCATGTGATGAGAATGATAGACAGAGAGAGCAGAGGGGGGGAGCAGTTAAATAGAAATAGGTCCTACAGGGTGAAGGTCTACTTACAGACCCTGCTCTCTACTCAACAACTAGACTATAACATGCAGACTAGGGACATCGGCCAAGTGTCCCGCTGGGAAAGACCAGAAAGAGGAGTTGTTCTGATTCGTGCTCAAAGCAACTCTGCCTGGCTACCCATCCACATCGCTCTGGCCAAACGCCACGCCCACTAACAATTCTTCTCCATTCAGGATGAGTCGTCAATAAATCTATCCAGGTCTACGCAGAAACAGACTGCTCCCTTTTCTCTTTATTTCACTGGATAGTCTCCCGTTGAAGTGTCCTGAGGTAAGGAATGTTTCTGGAAGTACAACACTGCTGTCTTGACAACAGTTGGCCTCAAGGATTCCAAATCAGAAAAGTACTGTAAGGGATGATAGGGCAACGTCATAAATCACACTGCAATGAAGAGGAGATGGGTGAGCTATTTTCAGTTCTTTCCCAGAGTTGACTTTTCCCTTAGTCAGCAGTGCTCAGCACATCACTTGATTTCTACTTCTATGTATCCTCTACCTTTTGGGGAGAGTGGGGTAAGTTGAGCCAAAGGGGTGAATTGAACCACACGTGTTTCTAGGAAACCATACACAACATTCATAATTTGACCAAATATTTATAATTTCATGGAGTCTGTGAAGGAAGAAACCACATGGAAAAAGTTAGGTAAAAAAAAAAAGAAGGATTTTCACAAAGTCAAATGAAATGATTGTGGTATAGGTTTCATGATGGTTTCAAATATATATAAATACAGTAGCTTGCGAAGTATTCACCCCCTTGGCATTTTTCCTATTTTGTTGCCTTACAACCTGGAATTCCCACATCATGCTGTGGGAATGTTTTTCAGCGGCAGGGACTGGGAGACTAGTCAGGATCAAGGGAAAGATGAACGGAGTGGTCCTTGATGAAAACCTGTTCCAGAGCGCTCAGGACCTCAGACTGAAGCGAAGGTTCACCTTCCAACAGGACAATGACCCTAAGCACACAGCCAGGACAAAGCTGGAGTGGCTTCGGGACAAGTCTCTGAATGTCTTTGAGTGGCCCAGCCAGAGCCCGGACTTGAACCCGATCGAACATCTCTGGAGAGACCTGGAAATAGCTGTGCAGCGACACTCCGCATCCAAACTGACAGAGCTTGAGAGGATCTGCAGAGAAGAATGGGAGAAACTCCCCAAATAAAGGTGTGCCAAGCTTGTAGCGTCATACCCAAGAAGACTTGTGGCTGTAATCGCTGCCAAAGGTGTTTTAACAAAGTACTGAGAAAAGGGTCTGAATACTTATGTAAATGTGATAGTTTTTTTATATATACATTTGCAAAAATGTCTAAAATGTGTTTTTGCTTTGGCATTATGAGGTATTGTGTGTAGATTGATGATGTAATTCAAAAAAATCTATTTTAGAATAAGGCTGTAACGTAACAAAATGTGGAAAAAGTCAAGGGGTCTGAATACTTTCCGAATGCACTGTATGTCTCAAGTTTTGAGGGAGCATGCAATTAGCATGCTGACTGCAGGAATGTCCACCAGAGCTGTTGCCAGAGAATTGAATGTTAATTTCTCTACGTTATTTTAGAGAATTTGGCATTACGTCCAACCTGCCTCAAAAAAACGCAGACCACGTGTAAACACACCAGCCCAGGACATCCACATCTGACGCCTTCACCTGCAGGATCATCTGAGACTAGCCCCCCTGGACAGCTGATGATACTGTGGGTTTGCACAAGCAAAGGATTCCTGCACAAACTGTCAGAAACCGTCTCAGGGATGCTCATCTGGGGGCTCGTCATCCTCACCAAAGTCTTAACCTGACTGCAATTTGGTGTCGTAACCGACTTCAGTGGGCAAATGCTCACCTTCGATGGCCACTGGCTCACTGGAGAAGTGTGCTCTTCACTGATGAATCCTGGGTTTCAACTGTACCGGGCAGTATGGTGCCGTGTGGACGAGCGGTTTGCTGATGTCAACGTTGTGAACCGAGTGTCCCATGGTGGTGGTGGGTTTATGGTTTCAACTGTACCGGGCAGTATGGTGCCGTGTGGACGAGCGGTTTGCTGATGTCAACGATGTGAACCGAGTGTCCCATGGTGGTGGTGGGTTTATGCGCAGGAATAATGAACGAACACAACTGCATTTTATCGATGGCGATTTGAATGCACAGAGATACCGTGACGAGATCCTGAGGTCCATTGTCGTGCCATTCATCTACCGCCATCACCTCATGTTTCAGCATGGTAATGCTAAAAAAAAATAGCTAAACTTAACCCACTGTCCCCCATTGAGATGAAAAACAAATCTCTTTTAAATGTTATAATGCTAAACAAATAGGATGTGGAGATCTGTCACATGTAGGACCGGAGACAACCTAGTGATTCCCAAGGATAAGAGTCAGGAGAGAAAACAGAACAGTGCTTTGCTTTGGCACGCAGATGGAAACATTGGACTCACCGCTAGTCAGAGACAGCAGATGAAAGGCAGTGTCTAGCTAGCCTAGCGTAGCACAGGTCAGAGAGCAGCTAACTTGGCCTGAAGGTATTAATAGCTCTGGCGGTGTCTGGCTGCTAGCCCTCTCAGGCCTTAGCAGGGGATGCTTATTGTAGCTTAGCGCTAGCTTAGCTTAGCATGAACACTAGCTCTTAGCCTACAACCCTACTGAGCACCACGTGCTCGTGAGCAAGCCAAAACAATACAGGCCACTATAGACTACAGATGCCATAAATGCAATAACAATGCTAGCATGCCAAAGCAACTTACACAGTCATTAGACACCTTCTCTTACTCACATGGTACTGTACATACACAGTAGAGTGGACAAGCAATGACTACCACATAGCATAGTACTGTCCGTCAGACTGGTACGGAACACTTGAGGCCAACAAATTCAAATTCAATGAAATTTGTAACGCACAAGTGTAGACTTTACCGTGAAATGCTTACTTACGAGTCAATTTCCCAACAATGCAGTTAAAAAGTAAGAATATTAACAAATAGAGCAAAAGAAACTAGTAACAATAAAATAACAATAACAAGGCTATATACGGGTTATATACAAGGAGCACTGGTACTGAGTCAGTGCAGGAGGTACAAGGTAGTTGGGGAGATTGATTGAGGTAATATGTACATGTCGTTTCGATGATTGATGAAAGTACTATGCACATTTAGGTAGGGGGTGAAAAGCAGAATGTCTGGGTAGCCATTTAATGAACTGTTCAGCAGTCTCATGGCTTTGGGATAGAAGCTGTTCAGAAGCCTTTTGGTCGCAGACTTGTTGCTACGGTGCCACTTGCCGTGCGGTAGCAGAGAGAACAGACTGTGACTTGGGTGGCTGGAGTCTTTGCCAATTTTTAGGTCTTTCCTCTGACACCGCCTGGTATAGAGGTCCTGGATGGCAGGGAGCCTTGCGGTCGGATGCAGAGCAGTTTCCATACACATTGTACTGCAATGAAAGGCATCATACAGTAGTAGAAAAATGGTCTTCACATGGCTACCATAGGGCTGTCCCTGAACCACTTGAGGTTGCATGTGTACCATATAGCTACAATGTTAGCATATAAGGGAAAAGCACAGGAAACACCACCTGCCTTCCATACAGCATAGAGCTGCCATTGATCCACAAAACCTTGAGGCCATATGAGTTATACTTGACAGAAAAAAAGGGGAGATCAATAAGTGTTTTTTTCTTTTCTTGACGGGGTATATATTTCTCTTATGTAGACATAGTTGAAGAATAGGTCATGTAGCTATCTACCAACGATTAAGACCACCTTGACTGCTCTGGTTACATGAAACATAAAAATAATTTTCATTATTGTTTATCTAACTTCTGGCTGCATGGCTCACCTGTTTGTTGTTGTCACTGTGGGGCCTCTTGATGGACACAAAATGGCGGATCTTTCTGTAAAGAGATTGAAAGAAAAGCATATTAGATTGGGAACCATATGTAGCCAGTTACCAGTTAACAACCTGTCAACCACCAGTTAACCATTTAAACAACCAGTTAGTAACCAGTTAAAAAACAGTTAACAACCAATTAACTGTAAGCGGTCCTCCTAGAAGGAAGACCAGTGGCGTGTATTCATGGATGCCAAGAGAAGCCAGGCTTCCACAAATATTTGACCCCCAAAAATAAAATGATCGTTTGTCTCTCTGTGCTTTCATCATTTTCTGTCAATTCGCAAGTGGCAGAATCTCACCGGAGAAATCATCCGAGTGAGGGAAACAGCGCCCCTCTGTCTCAGTATGTGTAGCCCATGTATCTGATGCTGTCTGGAACAAAAGAGTATGACATGTTGCCACCGTAGCATTCGATTGATTGATGCCAGCAAGCATTTGGCCTCCCTTGAAAAACTATTTTAAAATAATTTGCCAATCAGCGTTGAGCTCAACTGTGGGTTGTCCTGGCGCAGAAAAACAACCCCCAAGGGAGACCTGTTTGGATTTGGCTTCGCACCAATCAAATCACATCCTAAGCAACATGTCATCATTCTTGTCTGCTTGTGTTAATGTCCTGCAGTAGTTAGCTTGCAAAACCGGACCGTTCCTAAGCCATGGACGGAGATGTGGATTTGGACTTGTGGTTTTGACTTAATTCTCTTTATACGCCAAACGATTAAGACAGCGGTTCTGATCTTATCATAAATGAATATGTTGTGACACTGGCCTGAGACGATTGAAGTTCAATATGTAGCCTAGAAGTAGCAAGTACCATCACGTTAACTAGCTAACTTAGCTGGTTCATTGCTGCCCATGAGAGGAAGTTAGGCTCGCAAGCATTTCAGCTAAGTAGCCAATGAAAACAAAACTAAAAGCATACTGTATGACAGAGCCATAGACCATTTTGCCAACATGAAAGAGAAGAGGATGGCATTGGCATTCAACTAGTCTACAAAAGCCTTTCATTTTTTCAATTGTGCACAAACACACACACAGACAGCACATGATATTTAGAAACATTGATAGGACTAAATTGTTTTTGGTATCTTAAACTTTGTTTCCAGTGTATTAAACTAAGCATATACAGTGCATTCAAAAAGTATTCAGACCCCTTCACTATTTCCACATTTTGTTACATAACATCCTTATTATAAAATGTATTAAATTGAAAAACAAATACTCATCAATCTACACACAAAACCCCATAATTGTTGCAAGTGTATTAAAATTAAAAAACAGAAATACCTTATTTACATAAGAGGCGACTCCGGGATGCTGGCCTTCTTGGCAGAGTTCATCTGTCCAGTGTCTGTGTTCTTTTGCCCATCTTAATCTTTTCTTTTTATTGGCCAGTCTGAGATATGGCATTTTCTATGCAACTCTGCCTAGAAGGCCATAATCCAGGAGTCGCCTATTCACTGTTGAGGTTGAGACTGGTGTTTTGCGGGTACTATTTAATGAAGCTGCCAGTTGAGGACTTGTGAGGCGTCTGTTTCTCAAACTAGACACTCTTATGTACTTGTCCTCTTGCTCAATTGTGCACCGGGGCCTCCCACTCCTCTTTCTATTCTGGTTAGAGCCAGTTTCGCTGTTCTGTGAAGGGAGTAGTACACAACGTTGTACGAGATCTTCAGTTTCTTGGCAATTTCTCGCATGGAATAGCCTTCATTTATCAGAACAAGAATAGACTGACGAGTTTCAGAAGAAAGTTATTTGTTTCTGGCCATTTTGAGCCTGTAATCGAACCCACAAATGCTGATGCTCCAGATACTCAACTAGTCTGAAGGCCAGTTTTATTGCTTCTTTAATCAGGACAACAGTTTCTAGCTGTGCCAACATAATTGCTAAATACTTTTCTAATGATCCAAATGATCAAGCCTTTTAAATGATAAACCTGGATTAGTTAACACAACGTGCCATTGGAACACAAGAGTGATGTTTGCTAATAATGGGCCTATATGTAGATATCAATTTTTTTTTTAAATCAGCCGTTTCCAGCTATAATAGTCATTTACAACAGTAACAATACACTGTATTTCTGATCAATTTGATGTTATTTTAATGGACAAAAGGACATTTTTAAGAGACCCCAAACTTTTGAACGGTAGTGTATATGACTTTTTATAGATTTGCAAACATTTCTAAAAACCTGTTTTTGCTTTGTAATTATGGGGTATTGTGTGTAGATTGGTGAGGGAAAATAACCATTTAAGGCTGTAATGTAACAAAATCTGCAATATTTGCTTTGTGGAATTCACCGGAAAGATGTTGCTCTCTGGTTTTGTGATGAAACAAACGTATGTGTAGTTGAATTCATGCCGCCACTGTGTGACTGTTTGTTGTCATGACCTTATTGTATATCACGGTGGAGTCTGAACGAATGGATTATACAGGAAACAACACAATTTGGCTTTTTGGCTTTTTGATTGGCTTGGCTTCCCCAGTGATTTCACCCACACACATCTACTGAGGAAGACAGCGGCTTGCCAGAGTTGATCAACTCTGTTATTTAAGTGGAAGGGGCAGGCAGTGACTTACCCTCCCTGGCCAATCACAGGCGTGATCTTGACATGCTGCTGTATACTGTCACCCGACTTCCTCCTGGCGTAGTAGATCCCCTGCCACTCCTAGACTTAGAGAAAGCTACAGTCAGGCGACACCATAACACTCCTAGAGAATTACAATCGGACAACTGAATAGAAAACACAGGAGGAAAAAAATCTAGATGAATAGTTGGATGTTCTTCAATGAGGTCCCAAGGTTTTTCAGTGTCTAATGCTCTCTCACCTTTCCTTTCTTGATGCAGGTGTTGATGGTGTCTAGAAGATCTGCTCGGTTCTTGTCACTCTTGGGGAGTTCCGTCAGCTCTTTCCCTATCAACTCTCCCTTGTGGTAACCCATCATACACTCAAATGCCGGGTTCACATACTGGGGGAGGAGGGAGAGAGATTGATTGGTTTTTCCATTTTAACTTGATTTATTTCACCATCATTTCACTGAATACCTAAACGACCCAGCAAAGGTCAAGACCGACTGCGTTTTGTGTGTGTGCACGTGCGCGTGCGTCACTGGCGTAGCGTAGTTTCTCGTCCACCGCAAAGTCAGAGTTTGGGCCCTCCCCTCCCTATTTTTTTTTTAACCGCTTCAGCCACTCACAAAGCATATACTATCGATCGCTGTCCATGGTTCTGAAATTGCAACGTTTACGCAGCTGCCTATCGATATGCTATCAGATGATGTGGTTGTCATTATCTCATGTTAAGCCTGCCGTTTATGTTTCATGAAGCTATAGGCCTACAGGGCCATCCGTCTCATCAATCGTAGGCTTACCGGTGTTCACAGAAGGGGGGTTGCTCTCATGAGCTGCCGCTGGGTCTCCGGCAGTCATCAGCTTAGTTTTCTGGGAGAGGAGGAGGAGGAGAAGGTGGGCCGGCACTCTCACTAGAGGAACTGCCACTGTTCTCGAGGACAGGACGAAGAGGAAGAGGAGGAGGGCTGGCACTCTCACTAGAGGAACTGCCACTGTTCTCGAGGACAGGACGAAGAGGAAGAGGAGGAGGTGGGCCGGCACTCTCACTAGAGGAACTGCCACTGTTCTCGAGGACAGGACGAAGAGGAAGAGAAGGAGGGCTGGCACTCTCACTAGAGGAACTGCCACTGTTCTCAATGACAGGACGAAGAGGAAGAGGAGGAGGGCTGGCACTCTCACTAGAGGAACTCCCATTGTTCTCGAGGACAGGACGAAGAGGAAGAGGGCTGGCACTCTCACTAGAGGAACTGCCACTGTTCTCGAGGGCAGGACGAAGAGGAGGAGGAGGAGGGCTGGCACTCTCACTAGAGGAACTGCCACTGTTCTCGAGGACAGGACGAAGAGGAAGAGGAGGAGGTGGGCCGGCACTCTCACTAGAGGAACTGCCACTGTTCTCGAGGACAGGACGAAGAGGAAGAGAAGGAGGGCTGGCACTCTCACTAGAGGAACTGCCACTGTTCTCGAGGACAGGACGAAGAGGAAGAGGAGGAGGGCTGGCACTCTCACTAGAGGAACTCCCACTGTTCTCGAGGACAGGACGAAGAGGAAGAGGGCTGGCACTCTCACTAGAGGAACTGCCACTGTTCTCGAGGACAGGACGAAGAGGAAGAGGAGGAGGTGGGCCGGCCCTCTCACTAGAGGAACTGCCACTGTTCTCGAGGACAGGACGAAGAGGAAGAGGAGGAGGGCTGGCACTCTCACTAGAGGAACTGCCACTGTTCTCGAGGACAGGACGAATAGGAGGAGGAATGCACCTGTAATGGTCGGGACTGGTAGGCTGCTACATAACTAAGCCTACTAGCTTCTGCCTGCGATGGTGTTTCGTCGGTTGAGGACGAGTTGGTAATTCGGTCATTTGGCACGACCTTGATCAGGTAACGATTTCCTGCATTGTTTTCGTGCACCACTTGGTCTGGCCTTGTCTTTATCCATCTTGAAGAACATACTCACTCTCCATCCATATCAAGAGTCTGACCTGATTTCCCTTAACTTTTTTGAACTAGATGCACGATGCATGAAGACTCACCCATACCAATGTAGATTGGTCAAACACTTGGCTTGCTACATGTGCAAATTAAAAAGGGGAGTTACTGTCAGAATGATTGATATATTTTTTTATATACACAGTTGAAGTAGGAAGTTTACATACACTTAGGTTGGAGTCATGAAAACTTGTCTTTCAACCACTCCACAAATTTCTTGTTAACATACTATAGTTTTGGCAAGTCGGTTAGGACATCTACTTTGTGCATGACACAAGTCATTTTTCCAACAATTGTTTACAGGCAGATTAGTTAACTTATAATTCACTGTATCACAATTCCAGTGGGTCAGAAGTTTACATACACTAAATTGACTGTGCTTTTAAAGAGCTTGGAAAATTCCAGAAAATGATGTCATGGCTTTAGAAGCTTCTGATAGGCGAATTTACATAATTGTAGACCTCCACAAGTCTGCTACATGCTTGGAAGCAATTTCTAAACGCCTGAAGGTACCACGTTCATCTGTACATACAATAGTACGCAAGTATAAACACCATGGGACCACGCAGCCATCATACCCCTCAGGAAGGAGACGCGTTCTGTCTGCTAGAGATTAACGTACTTTGGTGCGAAAAGTGCAAATCAAATGTCCTCTGGTCTGATGAAACAAAAATAGATCTGTTTGGCCATAATGACCATCGTTATGTTTGGAGGAAAAAGGGGGAGGCTTGCAAGCCGAAGAACACCATCCCAACCGTGAAGCACGGGGGTGGCAGCATCATGTTGAGGGGGTGCTTTGCTGCAGGAGGGACTGGTGCACTTCACAAACTAGATGGCTTCATGAGGAAGGAAAATTATGTGGATCTATATTGCGGCAACATCTCAAGACATCAGTCAGGAAGTTAAAGCTTTGTCGCAAATGGGTCTTCCAAATGGACAATGACCCCAAGCATCAAATTAAATCAAATCAAAGTTTATTTGTCACGTTCGCCAAATACAACAAGTGTAGACCTTACAGTGAAATGCTTACTTACAGGCTCTAACCAATAGTGCGAAAAAAATGTATGTGTGTGTGTGTAAGTAAGTAAAGAAATAAAACAACAGTAATAATACATTTTAAAATATGAGTAGCAAGGCTCTATACAGACATCGGTTAGTCAGGCTTATTGAGGTAGTATGTACAGTACATGTAGGTATGGTTAAAGTGACTATGCATATATGATGAACAGAGAGTAGCAGTAGTGTAAAAGGAGGAGATGGCAGGTGTCGCCCTGGTCTTAGTATTTTGTGTTTTCTTTATTATTTTGGTCAGGCCAGGGTGTGCCATGGGTTATTTTATGTGGTGTGTTTTGTCTTGGGGTTTTTGTAGGTCAAGGGATTGTGGTTAGTGGGGTTGTCTAGAATAGTCTATGGCTGCCTGGAGTGGTTCTCAATCAAAGGCAGGTGTTTATCGTTGTCTCTGATTGGGAACCATATTTAGGCAGCCATATTCTTTGAGTGTTTGGTGGGTGATTGTTCCTGTCTCTGTGTTTGTTTGCACCAGATAAGGCTGTTTAGGTTTTCACGTTTCTTGTTTTGTATTGTTCGTGTTTATCTTTTATTAAAGATGAATCAAAATAACCACGCTGCATTTTGGTCCGCCTCTCCTTCAACGGAAGAAAAACGGAACAGCAGGAGATGGGACAGAATGCAGATAGCCCAGTTAGCCAATGTGCGGGAGCACTGGTTGGTCAGGCCAATTGAGGGAGTATGTACATGGATGTGTAGTTAAAGTGACTATGCACATAAGATAAACAGAAAGTAGCAGCAGCGTAAAAAAGGGATTGGGGGCGGCACACAATGTAAATAGTCTGGGTAACCATTGGTTACCTGTTCAGAAGTCTTATGGCTTGGGGGTAAAAACTGTTGAGAAGCCTTTTTGTCCTAGACTTGGCACTCCGGTACCGCTTGCCATGCGGTAGTAGAGAGAACAGTCTATGACTGGGGTGGCTGGGGTCTTTGACAATTTTTAGGGCCTTCCGCTGACACCGCCTGGTGTAGAGGTCCTGGATGGCAGGCAGCTTTGCCCCAGTGATGTATTGGGCCGTACACACTACCCTCTGAAGTGCCTTGCGGTCAGAAGCCGAGCAATTGCCGTACCAGGCAGATATGCAACCGGTCAGGATGCTCTCAATGTTTCAGCTGTAGAACCTTTTGAGGATCTCAGGACCCATGCCAAATCTTTTTAGTTTCCTGAGGGGGAATAGGCTTTGTCGTGCCCTCTTCACGACTGTCTTGGTGTGTTTGGACCATTCTAGTTTGTTGTTGATGTGGACAACAAGGAATTTGAAGCTCTCAACCTGCCCCGTCGATGAGAATGGGGACCTGCTCGGTGCTTATTTTCCTGTAGTCCACAATCATCTCCTTAATCTTGGTTACGTTGAGGGATTGGTTGTTATTCTGGCACCACCCGGCCAGGTATCTGACCTCCTCCCTATAGGCTGTCTCGTCGTTGTCAGTGATCAGGCCCACCACTGTTGTGTCGTCTGCAAACTTAATGATGGTGTTGGACTCATGCCTGGTCATGCAGTCATGGGTGAACAGGGAGTACAGGAGGGGACTGAGCACGCACCCCTGGGGAGCTCCAGTGTTGAGGATCAGTGTGGTAGATGTGTTGCTACCTACCCTCACCACTTGGGGGCGACCTGTCAGGAAGTCCAGGATCCTGTTGCAGAGGGAGGTGTTTAGTCCCAGGTTCTTTAGCTTCGTGATGAGCTTTGAGGGTACTATGGTGTTGAACGCTGAGCTGTAGTCAATGAATAGCATTCTCACATAGGTGTTCCTTTTGTCCAGGTGGGAAAGGGCAGTGTGGAGTGCAATAGAGATTGCATCATCTGTGGATCTGTTTGGACGGTATGCAAATTGGAGTGGGTCTAGGGTTTCTGGGATAATGGTGTTGATGTGAGCCATTACCAGCCTTTCAAAGCACTTCATGGCTACAGACGCTTTGTGTTCTTGGGCACAGGGACTATGGTGGTCTGCTTGAAGCATGTTGGTATTACAGACTCAATCAGGGACATGTTGAAAATGTCAGTCAAGACACCTGCCAGTTGGTCAGCACATGCCCGGAGCACACGTCCTGGTAATTCGTCTGGCCCTGCAGCCTTGTGTATGTTGACCTGTTTAAACGTCTTACTCACGTCGGCTACGGAGAGCGTGATCACACAGTCATCTGGAACAGCTGATGCTCTCATGCATGCCTCAGTGTTGCTTGCCTCGAAGCGAGCATAGAAGTGATTTAGCTCGTCTGGTAGGCTAGTGTCACTGGGCAACTCGCGGCTGTGCTTCCCTTTGTAGTCTGTAATAGTTTGCAAGCCCTGCCACATCCGACTAGCATCGGAACCGGTGTAGTATGATTCAATCTTAGCCCTGTATTGATGCTTTGCCTGTTTGATGGTTTGTCGCAGGGCATAGCAGGATTTCTTGTAAACTTCCGAGTTAGACTCCCGCACACTGAAAGCGGCAGCTCTACCCTTTAGCTCAGTGTGAATGTTGCCTGTAATCCATGGCTTCTGGTTGGGGTATGTACGTACAGTCACTGTGGGGGACGATGTCCTCAATGCACTTATTGATAAAAGCCAGTGACTGATGTGGTGTATTCCTCAATGTCATCAGAAGAATCCCGGAACATGTTCCAGTCTGTGATAGCAAAACAGTCCTGTAGTTTAGCATCTGCTTCATCTGACCATTTTTTTAATAGACCGAGTCACTGGTGCTTCCTGATTTAATGTTTGCTTGTAAGCAGGAATCAGGAGGATAGAGTTGTGGTCGGATTTACCAAATGGAGGAAGAGCTTTGTACACATAGCATTTTTTGGCCCTCTGGTTGCACATTTAACATGTTGATAGAGATTTGGTAGAACTGATTTATGTTTCCCTGCATTTAAGTCTCCGGCCACTAGGAGCGCCGCCTCTGGGTGAGTGGTTTCCTGTTTGCTTATTTCCTTATACAGCTGACTGAGTGGGGTCTTAGTGCCAGCATCTGATTGTGGTGGTAAATAAACAGCCACAAAAAGTATAGCTGAGAACTCTCTAGGCAAGTAGTGTGGCCTGCAATTTATAACAATATACTCTACTTCAGGCGACCAAAATCTAGAGACTTCCTTAGATTTCGTGCACCAGCTGTTGTTCACAAATATGCACAGACCGCCCTTCCTCGTCCCGGAGTGTGCTGTTCTATCTTGCCGGTGAAAGCGTGTATCCTGCCTATGTCGTCATTCAGCCACGATTCCGTGAAACATAGGATATTACAGTTTTTGATGTTCCGTTGGTAGGATATTCGTGATCTTACCTTGTCTAGTTTATTGTCAAATGATTGCACGTTGGCGAGTAACATCGACGGTACCGGCAGCTTTCCTAGTCGCCTTCTGCGGATCCGGACGAGGCATCCGGCTCTACTTCCTCTGCGTCGCTTCCTTATGCGAATAATTGGGACGTCTGCCCTGCGGGGTGAGTAATCGCTGTCCTGATATCCAGAAGCTCTTTGTCTAATCCGAGGTGAGTGATCGCTGTCCTGATATCCAGAAGCTCTTTGTCTAATCCGAGGTGAGTGATCGCTGTCCTGATATCCAGAATCTCTTTGTCTAATCCGAGGTGAGTGATCGCTGTCCTGATATCCAGAAGCTCTTTGTCTAATCCGAGGTGAGTGATCGCTGTCCTGATATCCAGAATCTCTTTGTCTAATCCGAGGTGAGTGATCGCTGTCCTGATATCCAGAAGCTCTTTGTCTAATCCGAGGTGAGTGATCGCTGTCCTGATATCCAGAAGCTCTTTGTCTAATCCGAGGTGAGTGATCGCTGTCCTGATATCCAGAAGCTCTTTATCTAATCCGAGGTGAGTGATCGCTGTCCTGATATCCAGAAGCTCTTTATCTAATCCGAGGTGAGTGATCGCTGTCCTGATATCCAGAAGCTCTTTATCTAATCCGAGGTGAGTGATCGCTGTCCTGATATCCAGAAGCTCTTTATCTAATCCGAGGTGAGTGATCGCTCTCCTGATATCCAGAAGCTCTTTATCTAATCCGAGGTGAGTGATCGCTCTCCTGATATCCAGAAGCTCTTTTTTGCCGTAAGATATGGTTGCAGAAACATTATGTTCAAAATAATTAACAAATATCGCAAAAAAACCACATAATAGCACAATTGGTTAGGAGACCGTAAAACGCCGGCCATCTCCTCCAGCGCCATTTTTTCCCAACTTCCAAAGTTCCAAAATGGCTTAAGGATGACAAAGTCAATGTGTTGGAGTGGCCATCACAAAGTCCTGACCTCAACCCTATAGCAACTTTGTGGCCAGAACGGAGAAAGTGTGTGCGAGCAAGGAGGCCGACAAACCTGACTCAGTTACACCAGTTCTGTCAGGAGGAATGGGCCAAAATTCACCCAACTTATTGTGGGACGCTTGTGGAAGGCTACCTGAAACGTTTGACTCAAGTTAAACAATTTAAAGGCAATCCTACTAAATACTAATTGAGTGTATGTAAACTTCTGACCCACTGGGAATGTGATGAAAGAAATAAAAGCTGAAATAAATCATTCTCTCTACTATTACTCTGACATTTCACATTCTTAAAATAAAGTGGTGATCCTAACTGACCTAAAACAGGGAATTTTTACTAGGATTAAATGTCAGGAATTGTGAAAGACTGAGTTTAAATGTACTTGGCTAAAGTGCATGTAAACGTCCAACTTCAACTGTAAATATGAGATGACCAGTGCATGGGCCCCCAGAGCTTGTGGGCCCCCTCCGGGGAGGGGCTGCAGGGTTTTCGTTACACCAGTGGTGTGTGTGTATACCTGTATCACATGGTCTTCACTGGTGATCTCCACAGCCTCCTGACAGTGGTCCAGAGCAGTGAACACTGAGTTACACGCCCTGAGGGAGAGAAGAGAGAGTGATCTGTTTAGTCATACATTGTGTGTGTGTGTGTGTGTGTGTGTGTGAGGCCCAATGTACCTGAGTTTGAACTGGCAGCGCACCTCTCCATGTTCAATCTGGAGCAACTCATTATAGCAGGCAGAGACACTACTGTTCTCCACATACCTCTGAGAGAGAGAGAGAGAGAGAGATGAAGTGAAATATGAGCCTGGAGGTAGGACATATGACGAGAGCTGTGACCTGCTGACATGTTAAATAGACTGCTCACATACTGTAAAGTACAGAACAGTTGGTAAACACTGTGATGTGTTTATAAGATGAGCTAGCTGACTGGCTGACTGACTGACTCAGCAGATGGATGATAGGATAGCATGAGTGCTTTGAGTTGTCTGGCTCAGTACACTTTACAGAGTCCCAGAGGAGATGGTGGGGGCAGATGTCATGCCATATAAAGTCATATCCCCTCTTCCCCCTATAGTACATAGAGAACATAGGAGAAGAGTGCATACTCTGCTGAGTCCAGCGCAGAGGAGAGGAAGAACAGACTGCTCCTCCTGACCTGAAGGCCTATAGAGTAGAGAGAACAGCATAGGCAGTGCACACTATGACATTATCATCATCAGCTCACATAAGATATACAGTGCCTTCAGAAAGTATTCATACCCCTTGACTTACTTCACATTTTGTTGTGTTAAAGCCTGAATTCAAAATGGAATAAATATATTTTGTTTCTCACCCATCTTCACACAATATCCCATATTTACATAGCGAAAACATGTTTTTAGAAATGGTTGCAAATGGATTGAAAATGAAATGCATAAATATCTCATTTACATAAGTATTCACACCCCTAAGTCAATACTTTGTAGAAGCCCCTTTCGGGGCGATTACAGCTGTGAGTGTTTTGGGGTAAGTCTCTTAGAGCTTTGCACACCTGGATTGTACAATATTTGGCCATTATTATTTAAAAAATCTTTGCTAGACAACCATTTTCAAGTCTTGTCATAGATTTTCAAGCCGATTTAAGTCAAAACTGTAACTAGGCCACTAAGAAACATTCAATGTTGTTTTGGTAAGCAACTCCAGTGTAGATTTGGACTTGTGTTTTAGGCTATTGTCCTGCTGAAAGGTGAATTCCCCTCCCAGTAGCTGTTGCAAAGCAAACTGAACCAGGTTTTCGTCTAGCCTGTGCTTATAGCTGTATTCTGTTTATTTTTATCCTAAAAAACTCCCTAGTCCTTGCCAATGACAAGCATACCCATAACATGATGCAGCCACCAACATGCTTGAAAATATGAAGTATGTTGTGTTGGATTTCTCCAAACATATCGCTTTGTATTTCAGGAAAAAAAATTGCAAACAGGATGCATGTTTTGGAATATTTGTATTCTGTTCAGGCTTCCTTCTTTTCATTCTAGGCAGTCAGGTTAGTATTGTGGAGCAATGATGTTGATCCATCCTCAGCCTTCTCATATCAGAGCCATTAAACTCTGTAACTGTTTTAAAATCACCATTAGCCTCAAGGTGAAATCCCTGAGCTGTTTCCTTCCTCTCCGATAACTGAGTTAGGAAGGATGCCTGTATCTTTGTAGTGACTGGGTGTATTGATACACCATCCAAAGTGAAATGAATAACTTCACCTCAAAGGGCTATTCAGCTGGGTTTGTTTTACACATCTACCAATTGTTGCTCCTCATTGCGACGCATTGAATAAACCTCCCTGGTCCGTGCTTCACTACTCAATTGAGAGACCTTACAGATAATTGTATGTGTGGAATACAGAGATGGGGTAGTCGTTAAAATATCCTGTTAACCACTGTTATTGAACATGCAATGAGTCCATGCAACTTATTATGCAATTTGCTAAGCACATTTTTACTTCTGAACTTATTTAGGCTTGTCATAACAAAGGGGTTGAATACTTATTGACTCAAGACATTTCAGCTGTTCATTTTGTATTCATAATTTTTTTTTTCTATAAACAAAATTCCACTTTGACATTTACATGTCAGTCATTTAGCAGACACGCTCATCCAGAGCGACTTACAGGAGCAATTAGGGTTAAGTGCCTTGCTCAAGGGCATCTCGACAGATTTGTCACCGAGTCAGCTCGGGGACTTAATCACTAGGCTACATTATGTATTGTGTGTCGATCAGTGAAACAAAATCTAAATGTAATACATTTTAAATACAGGTTGTAACACAACAAAATGTGGAAAAAGTCAAG
The DNA here is from genome assembly GCF_002021735.2 of Oncorhynchus kisutch. Lineage (NCBI taxonomy): Eukaryota > Metazoa > Chordata > Actinopteri > Salmoniformes > Salmonidae > Oncorhynchus > Oncorhynchus kisutch. The sequence goes on along the minus strand of NC_034202.2, from coordinate 7,446,462 downwards.
GGGTGTGAATAGTTTACGACTGTATCATTATAGAATACACATACATACGTACTGCATGTCATTATCACCATCAACGTGAAAACATGTATCATTATATTTGGTGTGTGTGAATATGTATGTAACTTCAGTTGTGAGAAAAATAATCCTCTTGAATGGCAATAAACGGCATCAATCAATTACGAGTTGATAGACGTGTATACTTACGTCTGTGGCACAACGGCCAGAATGACTGTGTGTTCTGAGCGCTTTGTGGCACGAATCAACCTGGATCAACAACACAAGAGATTGATCATCTAAGAGACGGATAAAACAGAAGCGCTCGGAATCCCGCAGATGGTCAAGAAAAATATATATTTTCACAACCACAAAATGATCAAATATATGTTTTGGAAGACTTTAAAAAATTAAAAAATTCCCTCGCTAACTCACGAGGTTTGAGAGCAATACGTGTGATTGAGTTGATCGCTTCATTTGACAGACACACAACACGAGAGGAGGCTTTAGAATGAGTGCCAGTATAAACATGTGGGCAGTGGAGGAGTGATGTCATTGGCATATGAGAGAACATTTCTCTACTTTACACAGGCTCACCATGGACGCAATGTACTGGAGGGATGGGAGGGAGGAAGGGAGGGAGGGAGGGAGGGAAGGAGAGGGAAGGAGAGAGAGAGAGATGAGAGAGAGGGAAGGAGAGAGAGAGAAGGAGAGAGAGAGGGAAGGAGAGGGAGAGGGAAGGAGAGAGAGAGAGATGAGAGAGAGGGAAGGAGAGAGAGGGAAGGAGAGAGAGAGAAGGAGAGAGAGAGGGAAGGAGAGGGAGAGGGAAGGAGAGAGAGAGATGAGAGAGAGGGAAGGAGAGAGAGAGAGATGAGAGAGAGGAGAAAGAGGAAAGGGTGGAGAGGAGAGAGAGAAGGAGAAAGAGGGAAGGAGGAGAGAGAGATGAGAGAGGGAAAGAGAGAGAGAGAGATGAGAGAGAGGAGAAAGAGGAAAGGGTGGAGAGAGGAGAGAGATAAGGAGAGAGATGGAAGGAGAGAGAGAGAAGGAGAGAGAGGGAAGGAGAGAGAGATGAGAGAGAGAGGAGAAAGAGGAAAGGGTGGAGAGAGGAGAGAGATAAGGAGAAAAAGGGAAGGAGAGAGAGAGAAGGAGAGAGAGGGAGAGAGAGGGAAGGAGAGAGAGAGAAGGAGAAAGAGGGAAGGAGAAAGAGGGAAGGAGAGAGAGAGAAGGAGAGAGAGAGAAGGAGAGAGAGGGAAGGAGAGAGAGGGAAGGAGAGAGAGAGGAGAAAGAGGAAAGGGTGGAGAGAGGAGAGATAAGGAGAAAGAGGGAAGGAGAGAGAGAAGGGGAGAGAGGGAAGGAGAGAGAGATAAAGAAAGAAAGACAGAAAGAAAGAAAGACAGAAAGAAAGACAGAAAGAAAGACAGAAAGACAGAAAGACAGAAAGAAAGACAGAAAGAAAGAGAGAAAGAAAGACAGAAAGAAAGACAGAAAGACAGAAAGAAAGACAGAAAGACAGAAAGAAAGACAGAAAGACAGAAAGAAAGACAGAAAGAAAGACAGAAAGAAAAAGAAAGACAGAAAGAAAGACAGAAAGACAGAAAGACAGAAAGAAAGACAGAAAGAGAGAAAGAGACTTGTGATAGGTCTTTATTGAGAAGAGAGAAAGCCACTCTCTCTGCTTCTGGGAAAATATTACCATGCGTGACTAATAACTCTAATCACTAGATACTGTATAATGAAGCAAATGATGGTCTGACCACATGATAAATACTGGGTGGGATTATTAGGACAGTTTGAGTTTTTAGTGTATCTACACTGAACAAAAATATAAACACAACATGTTTTATGAGCTGCAAAAAAAATTATCGCAGAAATGTTCCATGTGCACAAAAATCTTATTTCTCCCATATTTTGTGCACAAATTAGTTTATATCCCTGTTCTCCTTTGCCAAGATAATCCATCTACCTGACAGGTGTGGCATATGAAGAAGCTGATTAATCAGCATAATCATTACACAGGTGCACCTTGTGCTGGGGACAATAAGGCCACTCTAAAATGTACAGTTTTGTCACAGAACACAATGACACAGACGTCTCAAGTTTTGAGGGAGCATGCAAATGGCATGCTGACTGCAGGAATGAACTGTTGCCAGAGACTTGAATTTTAGATAATTATTGAACTATTCCAACCGGCCTAACAACCACAGACTACGTATATGGCGAAGTGCGGGCGAGCGGTTTGCTGATGTTAATGTTGTGAACAGAGTGCCCCATGGTGCGGTGTTAATTGTATGGTCAGGCATAAGCTACGGACAATGAACACAACATTTTATCGATTTTACAATTTGAACGTTCAGAGACATCGTGACGAGATCCTGAGGCCCATTGTCCTGCCATTAATCCGCCGCTGCCACCTCACGTTTCAGCATGATAATGTACGGCACCATGTCGCAAGGACCTGTACACAAGCTGAAAATGTCCCAGTTCTTCCATGGCCTGTATACTCACCCGACATGTCACCCATTAAGCATGTTTGGGATGCTCTGGATAGATGTACGACAGTGTGTTCCAGTTCCTGCCAATATCTAGCCACTTCGCCATTGAAGAGCAGTGGGACAACATTCCACAGGCCACAATCAACATTAACAATGAACAATTAACATCCTGATCAACTCTATGCAAAAGGAGATGTGTCGCAATGCATGAGGCAAATGGTGGTCACACCAGATACTGACTGGTTTTATGATGCACACCCTTAAATGTATTTTTAAGGTATCTGTGACATTTTTAGATTGCTAAATTAGTTTAGAGGCCAGCTATCTAAACTTGTAATCAAGGTGGAATTACCGGCTGTGTGTGTGTGGGGAATTGATTTAAAATCTTCTCTCTGCTCCATTGTAAAATGTGTACAATTTTTTTTTGCTCACAATGCAATGTGTATGTATGTGAGGGTATGGATTCGGGTACACAGACCTGTGAGCAAGATTTTTTGTGGCCCCCAGCCCCATCAAAGTTGCCCATGACAGACAGACAGTTTGAGTTTACCGACAGACAGACAGACAGACAGACAGACAGACAGACAGACAGACAGACAGACAGACAGACAGACAGACAGACAGACAGACAGACAGACAGACAGACAGACAGACAGACAGACAGACAGACAGACAGACAGACAGACAGACAGACAGTTTGAGTTTACCGACAGACAGACAGACAGACAGACAGTTTGAGTTTACCGACAGACAGACAGACAGACAGTTTGAGTTTACCGACAGACAGACAGACAGACAGTTTGAGTTTACCGACAGACAGACAGTTTGAGTTTACCGACAGACAGCTTCTGCCTCAAAGTATCGTGAGTGGCGTCCATCGACGACTACAATCTCGTGGCTCTTGTCCAGGAAACACTCGATGGCGGACTCAGGCGTTCGGGCGATGTTACACCTGAAACCCGCCCGGTCACACGCCCACCAGAAGGCATCGCTTTGACCATCCTCCTTCGCAAACACCAGCAGGACCTGAGAGAAGAGAAGAGAAAGAGAAAGAGAAAGAGAAAGAGAAAGAGAGAGAGAGAGAGAGAGAGAGAGAGAGAGAGAGAGAGAGAGAGAGAGAGAGAGAGAGAGAGAGAGAGAGAGAGAGAGAGAGAGAGAGAGATTTTGTGAGCCCCAGAGAGAGACTCTAAGTCAATCAGTGCTGATATACAGTATCACAAAGAATAATACATTAAATAGTAATACATCAGTAAAAGGTGCAATATGCTCCGCCATTTCCTGGTTGCTCAAATTCGAATAGTTTGCCTAATTCCAGTTTATGTGACAAAACAAGCAATGTATATTGTACTGTAGATAATCATTGCACCATAAAAACTGCTGTGAAATATCTTTCCTATAATCAAAAATATTGAATTTTCAGCTGTTTGAAGCAAAACCGAACGTAAAAGATGCAAAAACTAAACAGAAGAACGGGAAGCATAGAAATAGCTCACATAGAACACATCTACCGCTTCTTAGACTTGATTTTAATGTGAATGACAGATCTGTAACTCACATTTCTATGTGAATTTGGTCGGGTCGCCCAAAACGTTACATATTGCAGCATTAACCATTCAAACACACCACTTTCCCAGGCATCTCCTGGGATGAAAGCCTGCTATTGTTCCTTAATCTATACAGAACAAAAATATAAATGCAGCATGTAAAATGTTTGTTCCATGTTTCATGAGCGGAAATAAAAGATCCCAGAAATGTTTCATGTACACAAAAAGCCTATTTCTCTAAAATGTTGTGCACAAATTTGTTTACATCACTGTTAGTGAGCATTTCTCCACCTGACAGGTGGATGATTAAACAGCATGATCATTACACAGGTGCACCTTGTGCTGGAGACAGTAAAAGGCCACTCTAAAATGTGCAGTTTTGTTACATAACACAATGCCACAGATGTCTCAATTTTTGAAGGAGCGTGCAATTGGCATGCTAACTGCAGGAATGTCTACCAGAGCTGTTACCAGATAATTTAATGTTCATTTCTCTACCATAAGCCGGACAGCTGATGAAACTGAGGAGTATTTTGGTCTGTAATGAAGCCCTTTGTGGGGAAAAACTCATTCTGATTGGCTGGGCCTGGCTCCCAAGCGGGTGTGCTCACAGTGCATTCGGAAAGTATTCCGACTCTTGACAACTCACACATTTTGTTATGTTACAAAATGTGGAAAAAAGTTAAGGGGTCTGAATAGTTTACAAATGCACAGTGTGCCCTCCCAGGCCCACCTATGTCTGTGCCCCTGCCCATTCATGTGAAATCCATAGATTAGGGCCTTGTGTTATTGACTGTACGTTTGTTTATGTGTAACTCTGTGTTATTGTTTATGTCCCACTGCTTTGCTTTATAAGGGCCAGGTCACAGATATAAATGAGAACTTGTTCTCAACTGGCCTACCTGGTTAAATGAAGTTTAAATATTATATATTTTTGTTGCGCTTTGCGTTCATATTTTTGTTCAGTATAAGAGTAACCAGGAACCAGGTGGATGATAGTTAATGATGGCTGATGAGAGCTAATATTTCACACCAACAGTTGTCTGGCCTGTACTCTACACCGACCGGTTGTTCTTCATACTGTATGGTAACTATACCAATACTTGACCCCTATAGTAGAGCAGTAAGAGACAAGAGGCAAGAATGGAGGGACTTGTGTGCATGCACGCACACACACACGCACGCACGCACGCACGCACGCACGCACGCACGCACGCACGCACGCACGCACGCACGCACGCACGCACGCACGCACGCACACACACACACACACACACACACACACACACACACACACACACACACACACACACACACACACACACACACACACACACACACACACACACACACCAATGGACAACTAACACAGGGAGAAAGGAAATAGGCATAGAGATTTATAAAGATTACTGCACTGTTGGTGCTAGGAACACAAACATGTCGCTACGCCCGCAAAAACCATCTGCTAAATATGTGTAGGCCGACCAATAGAATTTGATTTGATTTTGATTTGAAAGAGAAACAGAGCGAGGGAGACCAAGAAGAGAGGAGAAGGGAGATGAGAGAGAGCGAGCCGTCTCGCCAGGCATGCCGGACAGACTGGCAGGAGCGTGAGGGAACGAAGGGAGCAGAGGATGGATGAGAAGATGAGGAGAAAAGAGGAGAAAAGGGAAGGAGGGGAAAAGGAGCTGGTAGGAGGCTGTGAAAGGTCTACACCCTTTGATCCCGGCTGTGTAACCATGGAGCTGCCGTGTGAAATTCCACACACACACACACACACACATCTCAGGCGACGCCGTCCCAAAATCTGCCGACCTGCCCTGCACCCGCACACAGGCCAGACAGGGGGCGCCACACGTACACAGTTCTGTGTGTGTTGCTGCTTGAGTGCGTGTACATACACATAATCAAATCACATTTTATTTGTCACATTACTTACAAGCCCTTAACCAACAACAGCTTCATGGCAGGACTCCAACACCATCATTAAGTTTGCCGATGACGCAACAGTGTTAGGCCTGATCACCGACAACAATGAGACAGCCTATAGGGAGGAGGTCAGAGACCTGGCAGTGTGGTGCCAGGATAAAAACCTCTCCCTCAACGTGGAAAAGGAGCACGCCTCCATTCTCATCGACAGGGCTGTAGTGGAGCAGGTTGAGAGATTTAAGTTCCTTGGTGTCCACATCACCAACAAACTAACATGGTCCAAGCACACCAAGACAGTCGTGAAGAGGGCACGACAAAACCTATTCCCCCTCAGAAGACTGAAAAGATTTGGCATGGTCCTCAGATCTTCTAAAGGTTCTACAGCTGCACCACCGAGAGCATCCTGACGGGTTGCATCACTGCCTGGTAAGGCAACTGCTCGGCGTCTGACTGCAAGGCACTACAGAGGGTAGTGCGTACGGCCCAGTACATCACTTGGGCCAAGCTTACTGCCATCCAGGACCTCTATACCAGACGGTGTCAGAGGAAGGCCCTAAAAATGGTCAAAGACTCCAGCCACCCTAGTCATAGACTGTGCTCTAGCCCCAAGGCTAGGTCCAAGAGGCTTCTAAACAGCTTCTACCACTCACGCCATAAGACTCCTGAACACCTAATCAAATGGCTACCCAGACTATTTGCATTGTCCCCCCCCCCCCTTTTATGATGCTGCTACTCTCTGTTATTATATATGCATAGTCACTTTATTAACTCTACCTACATGTACATATTACCTAACCGGTGCCCCCGCACATTGACTCTGTACCGTAACATCCTGTATTTAGCCTCCACATTGACTCTGTACCGGTACCCCCTGTATATAGCCTCCACATTGACTCTGTACCGGTACCCCCTGTATATAGTCTCCACATTGACTCTGTACTGGTACCCCCTGTATATAGCCTCCACATTGACTCTGTACCGGTACCCCCTGTATATAGCCTCCACATTGACTCTGTACCGGTACCCCCTGTATATAGCCTCCACATTGACTCTGTACCGGTACCCCCTGTATATAGTCTCCACATTGACTCTGTACCGGTACCCCCTGTATATAGCCTCCACATTGACTCTGTACCTGTACCCCCTGTATATAGCCTCCACATTGACTCTGTACGTAACATCCTGTATATAGCCTCCACATTGACTCTGTACCGGTACCCCCTGTATATAGTCTCCACATTGACTCTGTACCGGTACCCCCTGTATATAGTCTCCACATTGACTCTCTACCAGTACCCCCTGTATATAGCCTCCACATTGACTCTGTACCGTAACATCCTGTATTTAGCCTCCACATTGACTCTGTACCGGTACCCCCTGTATATAGCCTCCACATTGACTCTGTACCGGTACCCCCTGTATATAGCCTCCACATTGACTCTGTACCGGTACCCCTGTATATAGCCTCCACATTGACTCTGTACCGGTACCCCCTGTATATAGCCTCCACATTGACTCTGTACCGGTACCCCCTGTATATAGCCTCCACATTGACTCTGTACGTAACATCCTGTATATAGCCTCCACATTGACTCTGTACCGGTACCCCCTGTATATAGTCTCCACATTGACTCTGTACCGGTACCCCCAGTATATAGCCTCCACATTGACTCTGTACCGGTACCCCCTGTATATAGCCTCCACATTGACTCTGTACCGTAACATCCTGTATATAGCCTCCACATTGACTCTGTACGTAACATCCTGTATATAGTCTCCACATTGACTCTGTACGTAACATCCTGTATATAGCCTCCACATTGACTCTGTACCGGTACCCCCTGTATATAGCCTCCACATTGACTCTGTACCGGTACCCCCTGTATATAGCCTCCACATTGACTCTGTACCGGTACCCCCTGTATATAGCCTCCACATTGACTCTGTACGGTACCCCCTGTATATAGCCTCCACATTGACTCTTGTACCGGTACCCCCTGTATATAGCCTCCACATTGACTCTGTACCGGTACCCCCTGTATATAGTCTCCACATTGACTCTGTACCGGTACCCCCTGTATATAGTCTCCACATTGACTCTGTACCGGTACCCCCTGTATATAGTCTCCACATTGACTCTCTACCTGTACCCCCTGTATATAGTCTCCACATTGACTCTCTACCAGTACCCCCTGTATATAGCCTCCACATTGACTCTGTACCGGTACCCCCTGTATATAGTCTCCACATTGACTCTGTACCGGTACCCCCTGTATATAGTCTCCACATTGACTCTGTACCGGTACCCCCTGTATATAGCCTCCACATTGACTCTGTACCGGTACCCCCTGTATATAGCCTCCACATTGACTCTGTACCAGTACCCCCTGTATATAGTCTCCACATTGACTCTGTACGGTACCCCCTGTATATAGTCTCCACATTGACTCTCTACCAGTACCCCCTGTATATAGCCTCCACATTGACTCTGTACCGTAACATCCTGTATATAGCCTCCACATTGACTCTGTACCGGTACCCCCTGTATATAGCCTCCACATTGACTCTGTACCGGTACCCCCTGTATATAGCCTCCACATTGACTCTGTACCGGTACCCCCTGTATATAGTCTCCACATTGACTCTGTACCGGTACCCCCTGTATATAGTCTCCACATTGACTCTCTACCAGTACACCCTGTATATAGTCTCCACATTGACTCTGTACCGGTACCCCCTGTATATAGTCTCCACATTGACTCTCTACCAGTACACCCTGTATATAGTCTCCACATTGACTCTGTACCGGTACCCCTGTATATAGTCTCCACATTGACTCTCTACCAGTACACCCTGTATATAGTCTCCACATTGACTCTGTACCGGTACCCCCTGTATATAGCCTCCACATTGACTCTGGACCGGTACCCCCTGTATATAGCCTCCACATTGACTCTGTACCAGTACCCCCTGTATATAGTCTCCACATTGACTCTGTACCGGTACCCCCTGTATATAGTCTCCACATTGACTCTCTACCCAGTACCCCCTGTATATAGCCTCCACATTGACTCTGTACCGTAACATCCTGTATATAGCCTCCACATTGACTCTGTACCGGTACCCCCTGTATATAGCCTCCACATTGACTCTGTACCGGTACCCCCTGTATATAGCCTCCACATTGACTCTGTACCGGTACCCCCTGTATATAGTCTCCACATTGACTCTGTACCGGTACCCCCTGTATATAGTCTCCACATTGACTCTCTACCAGTACACCCTGTATATAGTCTCCACATTGACTCTGTACCGGTACCCCCTGTATATAGTCTCCACATTGACTCTCTACCAGTACACCCTGTATATAGTCTCCACATTGACTCTGTACCGGTACCCCCTGTATATAGCCTCCACATTGACTCTGTACCAGTACCCCCTGTATATAGCCTCCACATTGACTCTGTACCAGTACCCCCTGTATATAGCCTCCACATTGACTCTGTACCGGTACCCCCTGTATATAGTCTCCACATTGACTCTGTACCGGTACCCCCTGTATATAGCCTCCACATTGACTCTCTACCAGTACACCCTGTATATAGTCTCCACATTGACTCTGTACCGGTACCCCCTGTATATAGTCTCCACATTGACTCTCTACCAGTACACCCTGTATATAGCCTCCACATTGACTCTGTACCGGTACCCCCTGTATATAGTCTCCACATTGACTCTGTACCGGTACACCCTGTATATAGTCTCCACACTGGACTCTGTACCAGTACACCCTGTATATAGCCTCCACATTGACTCTGTACCAGTACACCCTGTATATAGCCTCCACATTGACTCTCTACCAGTACACCCTGTATATAGTCTCCACATTGACTCTGTACCAGTACCCCCTGTATATAGTCTCCACATTGACTCTCTACCAGTACACCCTGTATATAGCCTCCACATTGACTCTCTACCAGTACACCCTGTATATAGCCTCCACATTGACTCTCTACCAGTACACCCTGTATATAGCCTCCACATTGACTCTCTACCAGTACACCCTGTATATAGCCTCCACATTGACTCTCTACCAGTACACCCTGTATATAGCCTCCACATTGACTCTCTACCAGTACACCCTGTATATAGCCTCCACATTGACTCTCTACCAGTACACCCTGTATATAGTCTCCACATTGACTCTGTACCAGTACCCCCTGTATATAGCCTCCACATTGACTCTCTACCAGTACACCCTGTATATAGCCTCCACATTGACTCTCTACCAGTACACCCTGTATATAGCCTCCACATTGACTCTCTACCAGTACACCCTGTATATAGCCTCCACATTGACTCTCTACCAGTACACCCTGTATATAGCCTCCACATTGACTCTCTACCAGTACACCCTGTATATAGCCTCCACATTGACTCTCTACCAGTACACCCTGTATATTGCCTCCACATTGACTCTCTACCAGTACACCCTGTATATAGTCTCCACATTGACTCTCTACCAGTACACCCTGTATATAGTCTCCACATTGACTCTGTACCAGTACCCCCTGTATATAGTCTCCACATTGACTCTCTACCAGTACACCCTGTATATAGTCTCCACATTGACTCTGTACCAGTACACCCTGTATATAGCTCCACATTGACTCTGACCAGTACCCCCTGTATATAGCCTCCACATTGACTCTGTACCAGTACCCCCTGTATATAGTCTCCACATTGACTCTGTACCGGTACCCCCTGTATATAGCCTCCACATTGACTCTCTACCAGTACCCCCTGTATATAGCCTCCACATTGACTCTCTACCAGTACACCCTGTATATAGCCTCCACATTGACTCTCTACCAGTACACCCTGTATATAGCCTCCACATTGACTCTCTACCAGTACACCCTGTATATAGCCTCCACATTGACTCTCTACCAGTACACCCTGTATATAGCCTCCACATTGACTCTCTACCAGTACACCCTGTATATAGCCTCCACATTGACTCTCTACCAGTACACCCTGTATATAGCCTCCACATTGACTCTCTACCAGTACACCCTGTATATAGCCTCCACATTGACTCTCTACCAGTACACCCTGTATATAGCCTCCACATTGACTCTCTACCAGTACACCCTGTATATAGCCTCCACATTGACTCTCTACCAGTACACCCTGTATATAGCCTCCACATTGACTCTCTACCAGTACACCCTGTATATAGCCTCCACATTGACTCTGTACCGGTACCCCCTGTATATAGTCTCCACATTGACTCTGTACCGGTACCCCCTGTATATAGTCTCCACATTGACTCTCTACCAGTACACCCTGTATATAGTCTCCACATTGACTCTGTACCGGTACCCCCTGTATATAGTCTCCACATTGACTCTCTACCAGTACACCCTGTATATAGCCTCCACATTGACTCTGTACCGGTACCCCCTGTATATAGCCTCCACATTGACTCTGTACCGGTACCCCCTGTATATAGCCTCCACATTGACTCTGTACCGGTACCCCCTGTATATAGCCTCCACATTGACTCTGTACCGGTACCCCCTGTATATAGCCTCCACATTGACTCTGTACCAGTACCCCCTGTATATAGCCTCCACATTGACTCTGTACCAGTACCCCCTGTATATAGCGTCCACATTGACTCTCTACCAGTACACCCTGTATATAGTCTCCACATTGACTCTCTACCGTACCCCTGTATATAGTCTCCACATTGACTCTCTACCAGTACACCCTGTATATAGTCTCCACATTGACTCTCTACCAGTACACCCTGTATATAGTCTCCACATTGACTCTCTACCAGTACACCCCTGTATTATAGCCTCCACATTGACTCTGTACCAGTACACCCTGTATATAGTCTCCACATGACTCTCTACCAGTACACCCTGTATATAGCCTCCACATTGACTCTCTACCAGTACACCCTGTATATAGTCTCCACATTGACTCTGTACCAGTACCCCCTGTAATATAGCCTCCACATTGACTCTCTACCAGTACACCCTGTATATAGCCTCCACATTGACTCTCTACCAGTACACCCTGTATATAGCCTCCACATTGACTCTCTACCAGTACCCCCTGTATATAGCCTCCACATTGACTCTCTACCAGTACCCCCTGTATATAGCCTCCACATTGACTCTCTACCAGTACACCCTGTATATAGCCTCCACATTGACTCTCTACCAGTACACCCTGTATATAGCCTCCACATTGACTCTCTACCAGTACACCCTGTATATAGCCTCCACATTGACTCTCTACCAGTACACCCTGTATATAGCCTCCACATTGACTCTCTACCAGTACACCTGTATATAGCCTTCCACATTGACTCTCTACCAGTACACCCTGTATATAGCCTCCACATTGACTCTCTACCAGTACACACCTGTATATAGCCTCCACATTGACTCTTCTACCAGTACACCCTGTATATAGCCTCCACATTGACTCTCTACCAGTACACCCTGTATATAGCCTCCACATTGACTCTCTACCAGTACACCCTGTATATAGCTCCACATTGACTCTCTACCAGTACACCCTGTATATAGCCTCCACATTGACTCTGTACGGTACCCCCTGTATATAGTCTCCACATTGACTCTGTACCGGTACCCCCTGTATATAGTCTCCACATTGACTCTGTACCAGTACACCCTGCTATATAGTCTCCACATTGACTCTTACCAGTACCCCCTGTATATAGTCTCCACATTGACTCTCTACCAGTACACCCTGTATATAGCCTCCACATTGACTCTGTACCAGTACCCCTGTATATAGCCTCCACATTGACTCTGTACCGGTACCCCCTGTATATAGCCTCCACATTGACTCTGTACCAGTACCCCCTGTATATAGCCTCCACATTGACTCTGTACCAGTACCCCCTGTATATAGCCTCCACATTGACTCTGTACCAGTACACCCTGTATATAGCCTCCACATTGACTCTGTACCAGTACCCCCTGTATATAGCCTCCACATTGACTCTCTACCAGTACACCCTGTATATAGCCTCCACATTGACTCTCTACCAGTACACCCTGTATATAGCCTCCACATTGACTCTCTACCAGTACACCCTGTATATAGTCTCCACATTGACTCTCTACCAGTACACCCTGTATATAGTCTCCACATTGACTCTCTACCAGTACACCCTGTATATAGCCTCCACATTGACTCTCTACCAGTACACCCTGTATATAGCCTCCACATTGACTCTCTACCAGTACACCCTGTATATAGCCTCCACATTGACTCTCTACCAGTACACCCTGTATATAGCCTCCACATTGACTCTCTACCAGTACACCCTGTATATAGCCTCCACATTGACTCTCTACCAGTACACCCTGTATATAGCCTCCACATTGACTCTCTACCAGTACACCCTGTATATAGCCTCCACATTGACTCTCTACCAGTACACCCTGTATATAGCCTCCACATTGACTCTCTACCAGTACACCCTGTATATAGCCTCCACATTGACTCTCTACCAGTACACCCTGTATATAGCCTCCACATTGACTCTCTACCAGTACACCCTGTATATAGCCTCCACATTGACTCTCTACCAGTACACCCTGTATATAGCCTCCACATTGACTCTCTACCAGTACACCCTGTATATAGCCTCCACATTGACTCTCTACCAGTACACCCTGTATATAGCCTCCACATTGACTCTCTACCAGTACACCCTGTATATAGCCTCCACATTGACTCTGTACCAGTACCCCCTGTATATAGCCTCCACATTGACTCTCTACCAGTACACCCTGTATATAGCCTCCACATTGACTCTCTACCAGTACACCCTGTATATAGCCTCCACATTGACTCTCTACCAGTACACCCTGTATATAGCCTCCACATTGACTCTCTACCAGTACCCCCTGTATATAGCCTCCACATTGACTCTCTACCAGTACACCCTGTATATAGCCTCCACATTGACTCTCTACCAGTACACCCTGTATATAGCCTCCACATTGACTCTCTACCAGTACACCCTGTATATAGCCTCCACATTGACTCTCTACCAGTACACCCTGTATATAGCCTCCACATTGACTCTCTACCAGTACACCCTGTATATAGCCTCCACATTGACTCTCTACCAGTACACCCTGTATATAGCCTCCACATTGACTCTGTACCAGTACCCCTGTATATAGCCTCCACATTGACTCTCTACCAGTACACCCTGTATATAGCCTCCACATTGACTCTCTACCAGTACACCCTGTATATAGCCTCCACATTGACTCTCTACCAGTACACCCTGTATATAGCCTCCACATTGACTCTCTACCAGTACCCCCTGTATATAGCCTCCACATTGACTCTCTACCAGTACACCCTGTATATAGCCTCCACATTGACTCTCTACCAGTACACCCTGTATATAGCCTCCACATTGACTCTCTACCAGTACACCCTGTATATAGCCTCCACATTGACTCTCTACCAGTACACCCTGTATATAGCCTCCACATTGACTCTGTACCAGTACCCCTGTATATAGCCTCCACATTGACTCTCTACCAGTACACCCTGTATATAGCCTCCACATTGACTCTGTACCAGTACCCCCTGTATATAGCCTCCACATTGACTCTGTACCAGTACCCCCTGTATATAGCCTCCACATTGACTCTGTACCAGTACCCCCTGTATATAGCCTCCACATTGACTCTGTACCAGTACCCCCTGTATATAGCCTCCACATTGACTCTCTACCAGTACCCCTGTATATAGCCTCCACATTGACTCTGTACCAGTACACCCTGTATATAGCCTCCACATTGACTCTGTACCAGTACCCCCTGTATATAGCCTCCACATTGACTCTGTACCAGTACCCCCTGTATATAGCCTCCACATTGACTCTGTACCAGTACCCTGTATATAGCCTCCACATTGACTCTGTACCAGTACCCCTGTATATAGCCTCCACATTGACTCTCTACCAGTACACCCTGTATATAGCCTCCACATTGACTCTGTACCAGTACCCCCTGTATATAGCCTCCACATTGACTCTCTACCAGTACACCCTGTATATAGCCTCCACATTGACTCTGTACCAGTACCCCTGTATATAGCCTCCACATTGACTCTGTACCAGTACCCCTGTATATAGCCTCCACATTGACTCTGTACCAGTACCCCCTGTATATAGCCTCCACATTGACTCTGTACCAGTACCCCTGTATATAGCCTCCACATTGACTCTGTACCAGTACCCCTGTATATAGCCTCCACATTGACTCTCTACCAGTACACCCTGTATATAGCCTCCACATTGACTCTGTACCAGTACCCCCTGTATATAGCCTCCACATTGACTCTCTACCAGTACACCCTGTATATAGCCTCCACATTGACTCTGTACCAGTACCCCCTGTATATAGCCTCCACATTGACTCTGTACCAGTACCCCTGTATATAGCCTCCACATTGACTCTGTACCAGTACCCCCTGTATATAGCCTCCACATTGACTCTGTACCAGTACCCCCTGTATATAGCCTCCACATTGACTCTGTACCAGTACCCCCTGTATATAGCCTCCACATTGACTCTGTACCAGTACCCCCTGTATATAGCCTCCACATTGACTCTCTACCAGTACACCCTGTATATAGCCTCCACATTGACTCTGTACCAGTACCCTGTATATAGCCTCCACATTGACTCTCTACCAGTACACCCTGTATATAGCCTCCACATTGACTCTCTACCAGTACACCCTGTATATAGCCTCCACATTGACTCTCTACCAGTACACCCTGTATATAGCCTCCACATTGACTCTGTACCAGTACACCCTGTATATAGCCTCCACATTGACTCTCTACCAGTACACCCTGTATATAGCCTCCACATTGACTCTCTACCAGTACACCCTGTATATAGCCTCCACATTGACTCTGTACCAGTACCCCCTGTATATAGCCTCCACATTGACTCTCTACCAGTACACCCTGTATATAGCCTCCACATTGACTCTCTACCAGTACACCCTGTATATAGCCTCCACATTGACTCTCTACCAGTACACCCTGTATATAGCCTCCACATTGACTCTCTACCAGTACCCCCTGTATATAGCCTCCACATTGACTCTCTACCAGTACACCCTGTATATAGCCTCCACATTGACTCTCTACCAGTACACCCTGTATATAGCCTCCACATTGACTCTCTACCAGTACACCCTGTATATAGCCTCCACATTGACTCTCTACCAGTACACCCTGTATATAGCCTCCACATTGACTCTCTACCAGTACACCCTGTATATAGCCTCCACATTGACTCTCTACCAGTACACCCTGTATATAGCCTCCACATTGACTCTCTACCAGTACACCCTGTATATAGCCTCCACATTGACTCTCTACCAGTACACCCTGTATATAGCCTCCACATTGACTCTCTACCAGTACACCCTGTATATAGCCTCCACATTGACTCTCTACCAGTACACCCTGTATATAGCCTCCACATTGACTCTCTACCAGTACACCCTGTATATAGCCTCCACATTGACTCTGTACCAGTACCCCTGTATATAGCCTCCACATTGACTCTGTACCGGTACCCTGTATATAGCCTCCACATTGACTCTCTACCAGTACACCCTGTATATAGCCTCCACATTGACTCTGTACCGGTACCCCTGTATATAGCCTCCACATTGACTCTCTACCAGTACACCCTGTATATAGCCTCCACATTGACTCTGTACCGGTACCCCCTGTATATAGCCTCCACATTGACTCTGTACCGGTACCCCCTGTATATAGCCTCCACATTGACTCTGTACCGGTACCCCTGTATATAGCCTCCACATTGACTCTGTACCGGTACCCCCTGTATATAGCCTCCACATTGACTCTGTACCAGTACACCCTGTATATAGCCTCCACATTGACTCTGTACCAGTACCCCTGTATATAGCCTCCACATTGACTCTGTACCAGTACACCCTGTATATAGCCTCCACATTGACTCTCTACCAGTACACCCTGTATATAGCCTCCACATTGACTCTCTACCAGTACACCCTGTATATAGCCTCCACATTGACTCTCTACCAGTACACCCTGTATATAGCCTCCACATTGACTCTCTACCAGTACACCCTGTATATAGCCTCCACATTGACTCTCTACCAGTACACCCTGTATATAGCCTCCACATTGACTCTCTACCAGTACACCCTGTATATAGCCTCCACATTGACTCTCTACCAGTACACCCTGTATATAGCCTCCACATTGACTCTCTACCAGTACACCCTGTATATAGCCTCCACATTGACTCTCTACCAGTACACCCTGTATATAGCCTCCACATTGACTCTGTACCAGTACACCCTGTATATAGCCTCCACATTGACTCTCTACCAGTACACCCTGTATATAGCCTCCACATTGACTCTCTACCAGTACACCCTGTATATAGCCTCCACATTGACTCTGTACCAGTACACCCTGTATATAGCCTCCACATTGACTCTCTACCAGTACACCCTGTATATAGCCTCCACATTGACTCTCTACCAGTACACCCTGTATATAGCCTCCACATTGACTCTCTACCAGTACACCCTGTATATAGCCTCCACATTGACTCTCTACCAGTACACCCTGTATATAGCCTCCACATTGACTCTCTACCAGTACACCCTGTATATAGCCTCCACATTGACTCTCTACCAGTACACCCTGTATATAGCCTCCACATTGACTCTCTACCAGTACACCCTGTATATAGCCTCCACATTGACTCTCTACCAGTACACCCTGTATATAGCCTCCACATTGACTCTCTACCAGTACACCCTGTATATAGCCTCCACATTGACTCTCTACCAGTACACCCTGTATATAGCCTCCACATTGACTCTCTACCAGTACACCCTGTATATAGCCTCCACATTGACTCTCTACCAGTACACCCTGTATATAGCCTCCACATTGACTCTGTACCAGTACACCCTGTATATAGCCTCCACATTGACTCTGTACCAGTACACCCTGTATATAGCCTCCACATTGACTCTCTACCAGTACACCCTGTATATAGCCTCCACATTGACTCTCTACCAGTACACCCTGTATATAGCCTCCACATTGACTCTGTACCAGTACACCCTGTATATAGCCTCCACATTGACTCTCTACCAGTACCCCTGTATATAGCCTCCACATTGACTCTCTACCAGTACACCCTGTATATAGCCTCCACATTGACTCTGTACCAGTACACCCTGTATATAGCCTCCACATTGACTCTGTACCAGTACACCCTGTATATAGCCTCCACATTGACTCTCTACCAGTACACCCTGTATATAGCCTCCACATTGACTCTCTACCAGTACACCCTGTATATAGCCTCCACATTGACTCTCTACCAGTACACCCTGTATATAGCCTCCACATTGACTCTGTACCAGTACACCCTGTATATAGCCTCCACATTGACTCTGTACCAGTACCCCCTGTATATAGCCTCCACATTGACTCTGTACCAGTACCCCTGTATATAGCCTCCACATTGACTCTGTACCAGTACCCCCTGTATATAGCCTCCACATTGACTCTGTACCAGTACCCCTGTATATAGCCTCCACATTGACTCTGTACCAGTACCCCTGTATATAGCCTCCACATTGACTCTGTACCAGTACCCCTGTATATAGCCTCCACATTGACTCTCTACCAGTACACCCTGTATATAGCCTCCACATTGACTCTGTACCAGTACCCCTGTATATAGCCTCCACATTGACTCTCTACCAGTACACCCTGTATATAGCCTCCACATTGACTCTGTACCAGTACCCCTGTATATAGCCTCCACATTGACTCTGTACCAGTACCCCTGTATATAGCCTCCACATTGACTCTGTACCAGTACCCCCTGTATATAGCCTCCACATTGACTCTGTACCAGTACCCCCTGTATATAGCCTCCACATTGACTCTGTACCAGTACCCCTGTATATAGCCTCCACATTGACTCTGTACCAGTACCCCTGTATATAGCCTCCACATTGACTCTGTACCAGTACACCCTGTATATAGCCTCCACATTGACTCTGTACCAGTACCCCCTGTATATAGCCTCCACATTGACTCTGTACCAGTACACCCTGTATATAGCCTCCACATTGACTCTGTACCAGTACACCCTGTATATAGCCTCCACATTGACTCTGTACCAGTACCCCTGTATATAGCCTCCACATTGACTCTCTACCAGTACACCCTGTATATAGCCTCCACATTGACTCTCTACCAGTACACCCTGTATATAGCCTCCACATTGACTCTGTACCAGTACACCCTGTATATAGCCTCCACATTGACTCTCTACCAGTACACCCTGTATATAGCCTCCACATTGACTCTCTACCAGTACACCCTGTATATAGCCTCCACATTGACTCTCTACCAGTACACCCTGTATATAGCCTCCACATTGACTCTCTACCAGTACACCCTGTATATAGCCTCCACATTGACTCTCTACCAGTACACCCTGTATATAGCCTCCACATTGACTCTCTACCAGTACACCCTGTATATAGCCTCCACATTGACTCTCTACCAGTACACCCTGTATATAGCCTCCACATTGACTCTCTACCAGTACACCCTGTATATAGCCTCCACATTGACTCTGTACCAGTACACCCTGTATATAGCCTCCACATTGACTCTCTACCAGTACACCCTGTATATAGCCTCCACATTGACTCTGTACCAGTACACCCTGTATATAGCCTCCACATTGACTCTGTACCAGTACACCCTGTATATAGCCTCCACATTGACTCTGTACCAGTACACCCTGTATATAGCCTCCACATTGACTCTCTACCAGTACACCCTGTATATAGCCTCCACATTGACTCTGTACCAGTACCCCCTGTATATAGCCTCCACATTGACTCTGTACCAGTACACCCTGTATATAGCCTCCACATTGACTCTGTACCAGTACCCCCTGTATATAGCCTCCACATTGACTCTGTACCAGTACCCCCTGTATATAGCCTCCACATTGACTCTGTACCAGTACCCCCTGTATATAGCCTCCACATTGACTCTGTACCAGTACCCCTGTATATAGCCTCCACATTGACTCTGTACCAGTACCCCTGTATATAGCCTCCACATTGACTCTGTACCAGTACCCCCTGTATATAGCCTCCACATTGACTCTGTACCAGTACACCCTGTATATAGCCTCCACATTGACTCTGTACCAGTACCCCTGTATATAGCCTCCACATTGACTCTGTACCAGTACCCCCTGTATATAGCCTCCACATTGACTCTGTACCAGTACCCCCTGTATATAGCCTCCACATTGACTCTGTACCAGTACCCCCTGTATATAGCCTCCACATTGACTCTGTACCAGTACCCCCTGTATATAGCCTCCACATTGACTCTGTACCAGTACCCCTGTATATAGCCTCCACATTGACTCTGTACCAGTCACCCTGTATATAGCCTCCACATTGACTCTGTACCAGTACCCCTGTATATAGCCTCCACATTGACTCTGTACCAGTACACCCTGTATATAGCCTCCACATTGACTCTCTACCAGTACACCCTGTATATAGCCTCCACATTGACTCTGTACCAGTACACCCTGTATATAGCCTCCACATTGACTCTGTACCAGTACACCCTGTATATAGCCTCCACATTGACTCTACCAGTACACCCTGTATATAGCCTCCACATTGACTCTGTACCAGTACACCCTGTATATAGCCTCCACATTGACTCTCTACCAGTACACCCTGTATATAGCCTCCACATTGACTCTGTACCAGTACACCCTGTATATAGCCTCCACATTGACTCTCTACCAGTACACCCTGTATATAGCCTCCACATTGACTCTCTACCAGTACACCCTGTATATAGCCTCCACATTGACTCTCTACCAGTACACCCTGTATATAGCCTCCACATTGACTCTCTACCAGTACACCCTGTATATAGTCTCCACATTGACTCTGTACCAGTACCCCCTGTATATAGCCTCCACATTGACTCTCTACCAGTACACCCTGTATATAGCCTCCACATTGACTCTCTACCAGTACACCCTGTATATAGCCTCCACATTGACTCTCTACCAGTACACCCTGTATATAGCCTCCACATTGACTCTCTACCAGTACCCCCTGTATATAGCCTCCACATTGACTCTCTACCAGTACCCCTGTATATAGCCTCCACATTGACTCTCTACCAGTACACCCTGTATATAGCCTCCACATTGACTCTCTACCAGTACACCCTGTATATAGCCTCCACATTGACTCTCTACCAGTACACCCTGTATATAGCCTCCACATTGACTCTCTACCAGTACACCCTGTATATAGCCTCCACATTGACTCTCTACCAGTACACCCTGTATATAGCCTCCACATTGACTCTCTACCAGTACACCCTGTATATAGCCTCCACATTGACTCTCTACCAGTACACCCTGTATATAGCCTCCACATTGACTCTCTACCAGTACACCCTGTATATAGCCTCCACATTGACTCTCTACCAGTACACCCTGTATATAGCCTCCACATTGACTCTCTACCAGTACACCCTGTATATAGCCTCCACATTGACTCTCTACCAGTACCCCCTGTATATAGCCTCCACATTGACTCTCTACCAGTACACCCTGTATATAGCCTCCACATTGACTCTCTACCAGTACACCCTGTATATAGCCTCCACATTGACTCTCTACCAGTACACCCTGTATATAGCCTCCACATTGACTCTGTACCAGTACACCCTGTATATAGCCTCCACATTGACTCTCTACCAGTACACCCTGTATATAGCCTCCACATTGACTCTGTACCAGTACCCCCTGTATATAGCCTCCACATTGACTCTGTACCAGTACACCCTGTATATAGCCTCCACATTGACTCTCTACCAGTACACCCTGTATATAGCCTCCACATTGACTCTGTACCAGTACCCCTGTATATAGCCTCCACATTGACTCTGTACCAGTACCCCCTGTATATAGCCTCCACATTGACTCTGTACCAGTACCCCCTGTATATAGCCTCCACATTGACTCTCTACCAGTACACCCTGTATATAGCCTCCACATTGACTCTGTACCAGTACCCCCTGTATATAGCCTCCACATTGACTCTGTACCAGTACCCCCTGTATATAGCCTCCACATTGACTCTCTACCAGTACCCCCTGTATATAGCCTCCACATTGACTCTGTACCAGTACCCCCTGTATATAGCCTCCACATTGACTCTGTACCAGTACACCCTGTATATAGCCTCCACATTGACTCTCTACCAGTACACCCTGTATATAGCCTCCACATTGACTCTGTACCAGTACCCCCTGTATATAGCCTCCACATTGACTCTCTACCAGTACACCCTGTATATAGCCTCCACATTGACTCTGTACCAGTACACCCTGTATATAGCCTCCACATTGACTCTGTACCAGTACACCCTGTATATAGCCTCCACATTGACTCTGTACCAGTACCCCCTGTATATAGCCTCCACATTGACTCTGTACCAGTACCCCTGTATATAGCCTCCACATTGACTCTGTACCAGTACCCCCTGTATATAGCCTCCACATTGACTCTGTACCAGTACCCCCTGTATATAGCCTCCACATTGACTCTCTACCAGTACACCCTGTATATAGCCTCCACATTGACTCTGTACCAGTACCCCTGTATATAGCCTCCACATTGACTCTCTACCAGTACACCCTGTATATAGCCTCCACATTGACTCTGTACCAGTACCCCCTGTATATAGCCTCCACATTGACTCTGTACCAGTACCCCCTGTATATAGCCTCCACATTGACTCTGTACCAGTACCCCTGTATATAGCCTCCACATTGACTCTGTACCAGTACCCCCTGTATATAGCCTCCACATTGACTCTGTACCAGTACACCCTGTATATAGCCTCCACATTGACTCTGTACCAGTACCCCCTGTATATAGCCTCCACATTGACTCTCTACCAGTACACCCTGTATATAGCCTCCACATTGACTCTCTACCAGTACACCCTGTATATAGCCTCCACATTGACTCTCTACCAGTACACCCTGTATATAGCCTCCACATTGACTCTCTACCAGTACACCCTGTATATAGCCTCCACATTGACTCTCTACCAGTACACCCTGTATATAGCCTCCACATTGACTCTCTACCAGTACACCCTGTATATAGTCTCCACATTGACTCTCTACCAGTACACCCTGTATATAGCCTCCACATTGACTCTGTACCAGTACACCCTGTATATAGCCTCCACATTGACTCTCTACCAGTACACCCTGTATATAGCCTCCACATTGACTCTCTACCAGTACACCCTGTATATAGCCTCCACATTGACTCTCTACCAGTACACCCTGTATATAGCCTCCACATTGACTCTCTACCAGTACACCCTGTATATAGCCTCCACATTGACTCTCTACCAGTACCCCCTGTATATAGCCTCCACATTGACTCTCTACCAGTACACCCTGTATATAGCCTCCACATTGACTCTCTACCAGTACACCCTGTATATAGCCTCCACATTGACTCTCTACCAGTACACCCTGTATATAGCCTCCACATTGACTCTCTACCAGTACCCCTGTATATAGCCTCCACATTGACTCTCTACCAGTACCCCTGTATATAGCCTCCACATTGACTCTCTACCAGTACACCCTGTATATAGCCTCCACATTGACTCTCTACCAGTACACCCTGTATATAGCCTCCACATTGACTCTCTACCAGTACACCCTGTATATAGCCTCCACATTGACTCTCTACCAGTACACCCTGTATATAGCCTCCACATTGACTCTCTACCAGTACACCCTGTATATAGCCTCCACATTGACTCTCTACCAGTACACCCTGTATATAGCCTCCACATTGACTCTCTACCAGTACACCCTGTATATAGCCTCCACATTGACTCTCTACCAGTACACCCTGTATATAGCCTCCACATTGACTCTCTACCAGTACACCCTGTATATAGCCTCCACATTGACTCTCTACCAGTACACCCTGTATATAGCCTCCACATTGACTCTCTACCAGTACACCCTGTATATAGCCTCCACATTGACTCTCTACCAGTACACCCTGTATATAGCCTCCACATTGACTCTCTACCAGTACACCCTGTATATAGCCTCCACATTGACTCTCTACCAGTACACCCTGTATATAGCCTCCACATTGACTCTGTACCAGTACACCCTGTATATAGCCTCCACATTGACTCTCTACCAGTACACCCTGTATATAGTCTCCACATTGACTCTGTACCAGTACCCCCTGTATATAGCCTCCACATTGACTCTGTACCAGTACACCCTGTATATAGCCTCCACATTGACTCTCTACCAGTACACCCTGTATATAGCCTCCACATTGACTCTGTACCAGTACCCCTGTATATAGCCTCCACATTGACTCTGTACCAGTACCCCCTGTATATAGCCTCCACATTGACTCTGTACCAGTACCCCCTGTATATAGCCTCCACATTGACTCTGTACCAGTACCCCCTGTATATAGCCTCCACATTGACTCTGTACCAGTACCCCCTGTATATAGCCTCCACATTGACTCTGTACCAGTACCCCTGTATATAGCCTCCACATTGACTCTGTACCAGTACCCCCTGTATATAGCCTCCACATTGACTCTGTACCAGTACCCCCTGTATATAGCCTCCACATTGACTCTGTACCAGTACACCCTGTATATAGCCTCCACATTGACTCTCTACCAGTACACCCTGTATATAGCCTCCACATTGACTCTGTACCAGTACCCCTGTATATAGCCTCCACATTGACTCTGTACCAGTACCCCTGTATATAGCCTCCACATTGACTCTGTACCAGTACCCCCTGTATATAGCCTCCACATTGACTCTGTACCAGTACCCCTGTATATAGCCTCCACATTGACTCTGTACCAGTACCCCCTGTATATAGCCTCCACATTGACTCTGTACCAGTACCCCCTGTATATAGCCTCCACATTGACTCTGTACCAGTACCCCCTGTATATAGCCTCCACATTGACTCTGTACCAGTACCCCCTGTATATAGCCTCCACATTGACTCTGTACCAGTACCCCCTGTATATAGCCTCCCACATTGACTCTGTACCAGTACACCCTGTATATAGCCTCCACATTGACTCTCCTCTACCAGTACACCCTGTATATAGTCTCCACATTGACTCTGTACTGGACCCCTCTGTATATAGCCTCCACATTGACTCTGTACCGTTTACCCCCCTGTATATTAGTCTCCACATTGACTCTGTACTGGTACCCCCTGTATATAGCCTCCACATTGACTCTGTACGTTACCCCCCTGTATATAGCCTCCAACATTGACTCTGTACCGGTACCCCCTGTATATAGTCTCCACATTGACTCTGTACCGGTACCCCCCTGTATATAGCCTCCACATTGACTCTGGTACCGTAATACCCTGTATCATAGCCTCCACATTGACTCTGTACGTTACCCCCTGTATATAGCCTCCACATTGACCTCTGTACCGGTACCCCCCCGTATATAGTCTCCACATTGACTCTCTACCGGTACCCCCTGTATATAGCCCTCCACAATTGACTCTCTACCAGTACCCCCTGTATATAGCCTCCACATTGACTCTGTACCGGTACACCCTGTATATAGCCTCCACATTGACTCTCTACCAGTACCCCCTGTATATAGCCTCCACATTGACTCTGTACCAGTACCCCCCTGTATATAGCCTCCACATTGACTCTCTACCGGTACCCCCTGTATATAGCCTCCACATTGACTCTCTACCAGTACACCCTGTATATAGTCTCCACATTGACTCTCTACCAGTACACCCTGTATATAGCCTCCACATTGACTCTCTACCAGTACACCCTGTATATAGCCTCCACATTGACTCTCTACCAGTACCCCCTGTATATAGTCTCCACATTGACTCTCTACCAGTACACCCTGTATATAGCCTCCACATTGACTCTCTACCAGTACCCCCTGTATATAGCCTCCACATTGACTCTGTACCGGTACCCCCTGTATATAGTCTCCACATTGACTCTGTACCAGTACCCCCTGTATATAGCCTCCACATTGACTCTGTACCAGTACCCCCTGTATATAGTCTCCACATTGACTCTCTACCGGTACCCCCTGTATATAGCCTCCACATTGACTCTCTACCAGTACCCCCTGTATATAGCTCCACATTGACTCTGTACCGGTACCCCCTGTATATAGCCTCCACATTGACTCTCTACCAGTACCCCCCTGTATATAGTCTCCACATTGACTCTCTACCAGTACCCCCCTGTATATAGTCTCCACATTGACTCTCTACCAGTACCCCCTGTATATAGCCTCCACATTGACTCTGTACCGGTACCCCCCTGTATATAGTCTCCACATTGACTCTGTACCGGTACCCCCCTGTATATAGCCTCCACATTGACTCTCTACCAGTACCCCCTGTATATAGCCTCCACATTGACTCTGTACCGGTACCCCCTTGTATATAGCCTCCACATTGACTCTCTACCAGTACCCCCTGTATATAGGCCTCCACATTGGACTCTGTACCGGGTACCCCCTGTATATAGCCTCCACATTGACTCTCTACCAGTACACCCTGTATATAGCCTCCACATTGACTCTCTACCAGTACACCCTGTATATAGCCTCCACATTGACTCTCTACCAGTACACCCTGTATATAGCCTCCACATTGACTCTCTACCAGTACACCCTGTATAGCCTCACATTGACTCTCTACCAGTACACCCTGTATATAGCCTCCACATTGACTCTCTACAGTACACCCTGTATATAGCCTCCACATTGACTCTCTACCAGTACCCCCTGTATATAGCCTCCACATTGACTCTCTACCAGTACACCCTGTATATAGCCTCCACATTGACTCTCTACCAGTACACCCTGTATATAGCCTCCACATTGACTCTCTACCAGTACACCCTGTATATAGCCTCCATATTGACTCTGTACCAGTACACCCTGTATATAGCCTCCACATTGACTCTCTACCAGTACACCCTGTATATAGTCTCCACATTGACTCTGTACCAGTACCCCCTGTATATAGCCTCCACATTGACTCTGTACCAGTACACCCTGTATATAGCCTCCACATTGACTCTCTACCAGTACACCCTGTATATAGCCTCCACATTGACTCTGTACCGGTACCCCCTGTATATAGTCTCCACATTGACTCTGTACCAGTACCCCCTGTATATAGCCTCCACATTGACTCTGTACCGGTACCCCCTGTATATAGTCTCCACATTGAATCTGTACCAGTTCCCCCTGTATATAGCCTCCACATTGACTCTGTACCAGTACCCCCTGTATATAGCCTCCACATTGACTCTGTACCAGTACCCCCTGTATATAGCCTCCACATTGACTCTGTACCAGTACCCCCTGTATATAGCCTCCACATTGACTCTGTACCAGTACCCCCTGTATATAGCCTCCACATTGACTCTGTACCAGTACACCCTGTATATAGCCTCCACATTGACTCTCTACCAGTACACCCTGTATATAGTCTCCACATTGACTCTGTACTGGTACCCCCTGTATATAGCCTCCACATTGACTCTGTACCGTTACCCCCTGTATATAGTCTCCACATTGACTCTGTACTGGTACCCCCTGTATATAGCCTCCACATTGACTCTGTACCGTTACCCCCTGTATATAGCCTCCACATTGACTCTGTACCGGTACCCCCTGTATATAGTCTCCACATTGACTCTGTACTGGTACCCCCTGTATATAGCCTCCACATTGACTCTGTACCGTAATACCCTGTATATAGCCTCCACATTGACTCTGTACCGTTACCCCCTGTATATAGCCTCCACATTGACTCTGTACCGGTACCCCCCGTATATAGTCTCCACATTGACTCTCTACCGGTACCCCCTGTATATAGCCTCCACATTGACTCTCTACCAGTACCCCCTGTATATAGCCTCCACATTGACTCTGTACCGGTACACCCTGTATATAGCCTCCACATTGACTCTCTACCAGTACCCCCTGTATATAGCCTCCACATTGACTCCGTACCAGTACCCCCTGTATATAGCCTCCACATTGACTCTCTACCGGTACCCCCTGTATATAGCCTCCACATTGACTCTCTACCAGTACACCCTGTATATAGTCTCCACATTGACTCTCTACCAGTACACCCTGTATATAGCCTCCACATTGACTCTCTACCAGTACACCCTGTATATAGCCTCCACATTGACTCTCTACCAGTACCCCCTGTATATAGTCTCCACATTGACTCTCTACCAGTACACCCTGTATATAGCCTCCACATTGACTCTCTACCAGTACCCCCTGTATATAGCCTCCACATTGACTCTGTACCGGTACCCCCGGTATATAGTCTCCACATTGACTCTGTACCAGTACCCCCTGTATATAGCCTCCACATTGACTCTCTACCAGTACCCCCTGTATATAGCCTCCACATTGACTCTGTACCGGTACCCCCTGTATATAGCCTCCACATTGACTCTCTACCAGTACACCCTGTATATAGCCTCCACATTGACTCTCTACCAGTACCCCCTGTATATAGCCTCCACATTGACTCTGTACCGGTACCCCCTGTATATAGCCTCCACATTGACTCTCTACCAGTACCCCCTGTATATAGCCTCCACATTGACTCTGTACCGGTACACCTGTATATAGCCTCCACATTGACTCTGTACCAGTACACCCTGTATATAGCCTCCACATTGACTCTCTACCAGTACACCCTGTATATAGCCTCCACATTGACTCTGTACCGTAATACCCTGTATATAGCCACCACATTGACTCTGTACCGTAATACCCTGTATATAGCCTCCACATTGACTCTGTACCGTAATACCCTGTATATAGCCTCCACATTGACTCTGTACCGTAATACCCTGTATATAGCCTCCACATTGACTCTGTACCGTAATACCCTGTATATAGCCTCCACATTGACTCTCTACCGTAATACCCTGTATATAGCCCCGCGATTGTTATTTTAATGCAGCTCTTTAATTATTTCTAACATTTATTTATTATTATGTTGGTATTTTTCTTCAAACTGCACTGTTGGGTAAGGGCTTGTCAGTCAGCATTTCACTGATCTACACATGTACTCGGCGCATGTGGCAAATAAAATTTGAGTTGATTTAAGAAGTTTTAAGAAAAAAAAGTGTTAAGTAAAAAATAGATAAGTAAAACATAGAAAATAAAAGTAACAAACAATTAAACAGCAGCAGTAAAATAACAATAGCAAGGCTATATAGAGGCGGTACCAGTACAGAATCAATGAGGGGGGGCACCGGTTAGCCGAGGTAATTGAGGTAATATGTACATGTAGGTAGAGTTATTAAAGTGACTGATCGTACCTCCTCCAAGTGGATGTCTTTCATGATTATCTTTATCATCCAAGGGCTAAATAGTTGGAGTGTGTTCGAACACTTCATAGTGATTAACCCCAGTGGTTTCCCTAAGTGGTTTACACACTGTGTTGCCCTCAAGGCAGGACTGACATAGAGAAGGGCCTCTACCCCTGACTGCTGTGCCACGCTGACTCAGCCAATCACAGTTCAGAGGTTAAAGCTAGAATCCTTTAAGCCTCCATCTCTGCACACCCTTGACCAGGCAGACAGATAGGGGGACAAAGGTATGGAACAGACAGACAGACAAGACAGACAGACCGACAGAGGCAGACAGACAGTTAGACTAATAATTAGACAGATAGAGGGACGAAGGTATGGAACAGACAGACAGACAGACAGACAGACAGACAGACAGACAGACAGACAGACAGACAGACAGACAGACAGACAGACAGACAGACAGACAGACAGACAGACAGAGTTTCTCAGAGCGATAGCGAGAGACATCTAGCTGACTGGCTTTACACCAAGTCTTGCCAGTGGGACTCCTCTTGGCGTAGAGCCAAGGAGTACGGTGTGGAGGAGACATACTAGCAGTCATCAATCTGATGGATCATTCCTAATAAGCATGGTTTACTCCTCACACTCAGAACAACATGTAAATGCTTTCCCGGGTTTTGAAGTGGGGGCTACAGCATGTTTCTCCATATGGTTTCTTAAGTTAAGAGACCATCCTAAGTCCCCTGTCCAAAGTAAGAGCAGAGCACCCTGTACACTGTCTTCTGCAGCCTACAGTCAACAACAGTTCACCCTCTGAGCCCTCTGGAAAATAATCCCTCTGATTGAGGAGGAGTCCTGTGACAGGGTGCAGAAACGAAGGAGTGGAGAGAAGTAGGAGTTACCGAGTCTTTCCAGGGCTCAGAGGGAACGATAAATGTCAGGAGGGAACTTTCAGCACTCTCTCCTCCGGAGCATTTTATCATTTCTTCTCTCTTTTCTCTCTCGTTCTCTCTGTTCAAGTGGGAGGGAGGTAAAGAGGGAGTGGGGAGTTAGATGTGTGCATGACTCTGTGTGCGTACGAGACTTGTGTGTGTGTGCGGATGTGTGTGTGCTTCCGCTGTCTGTTTGTGCGTGTGCATGACTCTCTGTGAGTGTGTACGCAACTGTACGTGTGAGTGTGTGTCTGTTTCTGTGCGTGTGCTCCCTTGTGTGTCTGTTTTGTGTGTATGACTGTGTGCGTGTTTGCGTGACTCTTAGTGTGTGTGTGTGTCTGGGTGCGCTCCACATCTTGAGGAGAGTAGTTATTTTAATGGAGCGTGTGTTGAGGGCTGTATGGGGAGGAGGGGTTGTAATAAAGTCTCTAGTCCTTCCACCTGGTTCAGCCAGACATTGCCAGACACTACCTCCAGCAGAGGCCTTCACACAGCCTGATAACGAAGAATGGATGAGTTCTGGATATGAGGTTTGGATGAGGTTTTTAATTCAGCACAATAAAGACGGACGGATGAAGGGTAGAGCCTTTCAGTATGTATTTTCCTTCAAACACTTTTGCACTTTTGGGACTATTCCATTACTCCATCAAGCACAATGACAGAGATGTAAGAAGACAGAGACCTAGATGTCTAGATGCACAAGAAACATAAAACACCTATGATCTTGTGTAACTCCCTTCCCTAAATTACACAACAGCGTTAATGCCTGGGAGATAATCTGGCCTTCTCAAAGGCTCACACTGACTTAATCCCAATCCACAGGACACAACCTTAACCTCAAACTAGCAGCTGTTCACAGCTGGTCACCGGAAACTTAACTACCACCAACCCACACACCATCGGGTGTAAAGCAGGGATGGAACCAGTTCAGGGAACACAACTGAAAACTGGGGGGAAAAACTACATTTTCAGAGGAAACAGAAACAGAACTGCGAACGAAAGTGATCTCCGTTATTTGAAAATCTTGAGAACCGGATACTAATGTTTTTTTTTGTTCCTGCACATATCTGACCAATCAAACATGTTAACATCTAGCTTACCCGTTCCATACCAAAATGCTCTATCTGCACTAACTGATGGAGTAAATTCACAAGCTAAATGTAATTACTATGTACATTTCACGGGTTAAAATATAAATGAAATGGAACTTTTATAACCCATACATTTTTTGGAGGGTTTGAACAGGTTCAGAACTTTATTATGCTGGCCGGAACCCAAGAAATATGGTTTCTGTTCGGAACGGAACAATTGGAAAATAATTTTGGTTCCATAGTCTATAGTGGCAAAAAGTTCTATAGTCTACATGTATGCCGCATGCCATGTTGTGTCATGTGGTGTCTCATTGTTACGCCATGTTGTGTCATGTGGTGTCTCATTGTTACGCCATGTTGTGTCATGTGGTGTCTCATTGTTACGCCATGTTGTGTCATGTGGTGTCTCATTGTTACGCCATGTTGTGTCATGTGGTGTCTCATTGTTACGCCATGTTGTGTCATGTGGTGTCTCATTGTTACGCCATGTTGTGTCATGTGGTGTCTCATTGTTACGCCATGTTGTGTCATGTGGTGTCTCATTGTTACGCCATGTTGTGTCATGTGGTGTCTCATTGTTACGCCATGTTGTGTCATGTGGTGTCTCATTGTTACGCCATGTTGTGTCATGTGGTGTCTCATTGTTACGCCAGTTGTGTCATGTGGTGTCTCATTGTTACGCCATGTTGTGTCATGTGGTGTCTCATTGTTACGCCATGTTGTGTCATGTGGTGTCTCATTGTTACGCCATGTTGTGTCATGTGGTGTCTCATTGTTACACCATGTTGTGTCATGTGGTGTCTCATTGTTACGCCATGTTGTGTCATGTGGTGTCTCATTGTTACGCCATGTTGTGTCATGTGGTGTCTCATTGTTACGCCATGTTGTGTCATGTGGTGTCTCATTGTTACGCCATGTTGTGTCATGTGGTGTCTCATTGTTACGCCATGTTGTGTCATGTGGTGTCTCATTGTTACGCCATGTTGAAACCATTCTATCATGCAATGATATCTCCAGTGTTTCCCCTATATTCATTTAAACCAAATAATTGGATGCAAGTAAAAAATATATACAGTAGCAGTCAAAAGTTTGGACACACCTACTCATTCCAGGGTTTTTCTTTATTTGGACGACTTTCTACATGGTAGAATAATAGGGAAGATATCAAAACTATGAAATGTCAAACAAATCCAAATATATGTTATATTTGAGATTCTTCAAAGTAGCCACCCTTTGTCTTGATGACAGCTTTGCATACTCTTGGCATTCTCTCAACCAGCTTCATGAGGTAGTCACCTGGAATGCATTTCAATTAACAGGTGTGCCTTGTTAAAAGTTAATTTGTGGAATTTCTTCCCTTCTTAATGAGTTTGAGCCAATCAGTTGTGTAGTGACATGGTAGGGTTGGTATACAGAATATAGCCCTATTTGGTAAAAGACCAAGTCCATATTATGGCAAGAACAGCTCAAATAAGCAAAGGGAAACAACAGACCATCATTACTATAAGACATGAAGGTCAGTCAATTTCAAGAACTTTGAAAGTTTCTTCAAGTGCAGTCGCAAAAACCATCAAGCGCTATGATGGAACTGGCTCTCATGAGGACCGCCACAGGAAAGGTAGACCCAGAGTTACCTCTTCTGCAAAGGATAAGTTCATTAGAGTTACCAGCCTCAGAAATTGCAGCACAAATAAATGCTTCACCGAGTTCAAGTAACAGACACATCTCAACATCAACTGTTCAGAGGAGACTGTGTGAATCAGACCTTCATGGTCAAATTGCTGCAAAGAAACCACAACTAAAGCACACCAATAATAAGAAGACACTTGCTTAGGCCATGAAACATGAGCAATGGACATTAGACCGGTGGAAATCTGTACTTTGGTCTGATTAGTACAACTTTGAGATATTTGGTTCCAACCGACGAGTCTTTGTGAGACGCAGAGAAGGTGAACAGATGATCTCTGCATGTGTGGTTCCCACCGTGAAGCATGGAGGAAGAGGCGTGATTCAAGCCACACTTAACGAGAATGTCTACCACAGCATTCTGCAGCGATACACCATCCCGTCTGGTTTGCGCTTAGTGGGACTATTATTTGTTTTTCAACAGGACAATGACCCAACACCTCCAGGCTGTGTAAGGGATATTTGACCAAGAAGGAGAGTGATGGAGTGCTGCATCAGATGACATGGTCTCCACAATCACCTGACCTCAACCCAATTGAGATGGTTGGGGATGAGTTCAAAGTGCAGGAAAAGCAGCCACCTCAGCCAAGAGAATACCACATAATGACAAAGCAAAAACAGTTTTTTAAACATATAAATGACAAAGCTGTCATCAAGGCAAAGGGTGGCTACTTTGAAGAATCTAAAATCTTTTTAAACACTTTTTTTGGTTACTACATGATTCCATATGTGTTATTTCATAGTTTTGTTGTCTTCACTATTATTCTACAATGTATAAAATAGTAATGCACCCCCCTACCCTTGCCACCACTACTACTGGAAACACTGAGATCACATCCCATAGTGAATACAGGCACAGTCACTATCTACATATTGTAGATAGACATACAGCGCATTCGGAAAGTATTCAGACCCCTTGACTTTTTCCACATTTGTTACGTTGCAGCCTTATACTAACATTTATACAATTGTTTATTCCCCTTTTCATTCTACACACAATACCACATAATGACAAAGCAAAAACAGTTTTTTTTTAACATATTTGCAACAAAAAATTTGTATTCAGATCCTTTACTGAGTACTTTGTTGAAGCACCTTTGGCAGCAATTACAGCCTCGAGTCTTCTTGGATATGACGCTACAAGCTTGGCACAGCTGTATTTGGGGAGGTTCTCTGTCAGGTTGGATGGGGAGCGTCACTGCACAGCTATTTTTAGGTCTCTCCAGAGATGTTAGATTGGGTTCAAGTTTGGGCTTTGGCTGGACCACTGAAAAACATCCACACAACATGATGCTGCCACCACCCTTCTTCAACATAGGGGTGGTGCCAGGTTTCCTCCAGATGTGACGCTTGGCATTCAGGCCAAAGAGTTCAATCCTTGTTTCATCAGACCAGAGAATCTTGTTTCTCATGGCCTGAGAGTCCTTTTGGTGCCTTTTGGCATACTCCAAGCTGGCTGTCATGTGCCTTTTATTGAAGAGTGTCTTCCGTCTGGCCACTTTACCATAAAGGCCTGATTGGTGGAGTGGTGCAGATATGCGTGTCCTTCTGGAAAGTTTTCCCATCTCCACAGAGGAACTCTGGAGTTCTGTCAGAGAGACCATCGCGTTCTTGGTCACCTCCCTGACCAAGTCCCTTCTCCCCCGATTGCTCAGTTTGGCCGAGAATTTTGTTGGTTCCAAACTTCTTCCATTTAAGAATGATGGAGGCCACTGTGTTCTTGGGGACCTTCAACACTTCAGAAATGTTTTGGAACCCTTCCTCAGATCTATGCCTCAACACAATGCTGTCTCCTTCGACCTCATGGCTTGGTATTTTCTCTGACATGCACTGTCAACTGTGGGACCTTCTATAGACAGGTGCGTGCCTTTCCAAATCATGTCCAATCAATACAATTTACCACAGGTAGACTCCAATCAAGTTGTAGAAACATCTCAAGGATGATAAATGGATGCACCTGAGCTCAATTTCGAGTCTCATAGCAAAGGGTCTGAATACTTGTGTAAATAAGGCATTTCAGATTTTTATTTTTAACAAATTAGCAAACATTTCTAAAAACCTGTTTTTGCTTTGTCATCATAGGGTATTGTGTGTAGATTGATGAGGACTTAAAAAAAAACATCTATTTTAGAATAAGGCTGTAACGTATGCACTGTACTTGTCTTGTGCATTTGTTTTATTCTGGGATTATGACCCCTAAAAATGACTGGTGGAGTCCCTTTACCCCAACCTGCATGTACAAATGACCTCAACTAACCTGTACCCCCGCACATTGACTAGTACCAGTATCCCCTGTACGTAGCCTCATTAATGTTATTTCATTGTGTTACTTTTTACTACATTTTCTACTTCAGGTTCTTTAGTAAATATTTTCTTAACTCTATTTCTTGAACTGCATTGTTGGGTAAGGGCTTGTAGCATTTCACGGTGAAATACCTGTTGTATTCGGCGCATGTGAGAAGTCAAATTGGATTTGATTTGATTTGATTCCGCTGATGTGTATCTATGCTGTTGTTCAACCTGCTTATTTGAGAAAAAAAAGTCATTTTCGCAAATCTCTCTGATTACGCTTTCTAATCATGTCTTAAAATCCTCTTCTGGGCCAATCTAAATGGCCACCACTCCAAAGCCTCTAGTAGCATGAAGAAGAGACAAACTGCCCATGATGTGCTCTACCACAACATGTAACATCACAAAATACAGCAGACTCCTGATAATTGATGGACGGTGGGCACTAAACTGGAACATGCTCTTATCAGGAGAAATACAGAAGAATGTAAAGTGCAGTTGTACCTGAATAGGTTCTTGGGTCAGTCTCATAGGTCCTATGCATTCTTCTGTGGCTGATACCTGGAACACAACCAGAGAGAGAGAGGTGGAATGAGTTCAAGCTCAAACAAAAACAACAAAACAATGAATAGCAAGAGTAAAAACAGACGAGAGAGCAGGAGTAAAAAATGAAACATAGAAACAGGGGAAACAGAGTACTGCTTACCATTTTACCCTCTTCTTCAGGTACCATACATGCCCTGAACCTCTCTCTCGCTATCACTTTTCCCCCTCTCTCTATCTCTTTCCTTCTCTCTCTGTCTCAACCAGCTAATACTTCAAACGCAGGTATTCAGTAAAAAAACAGAAGCTCTACACTCCTGAGCAAACGCTGGTTAGCTCACTGAACAATGTTACTGTATCAACTATAGCAGGAAGGATTTCTGGCTACTGGACTATCGACTAACGGCTTAGGATGTTCCACGCTCACACTATTAGTGACGCAGCAAGACCAGGTCTGTTACAAGCCTCTTTAAAGAGTATTAAGGGATACAGACAGACAGGTGTACGTGAGTAATTCCTTGTTGAGAAGCAGTACTGACACTGTTGATAGACTGGAGCTAACGCAGCTTCAGTTCCTTCCACCAATTCGGTGCCTTTTTGAGAATTGTGCCTTGGTGAAAAAAATATGTTTGATTTCATATAATTTCAACATTCTGTCATAAAGAACACATGTTCCACTTCAACCTCTCATGAGGTAAAAAAAGAAGCTTATAAAAAGTACTATTAAGTGGCAAATAAAGTACCAGGGTTGACCGTAACAGGGTTGACCGTAACAGAGTTGACCGTAAAAGGGTTGACCGTACCAGGGTTGACCGTACCAGAGTTGACCGTAACAAGGTTGACCGTAACAGGGTTGACCGTAACAGGGTTGACCATAACAGGGTTTGACCGTAACAGGGTTGACCGTAACAGGGTTGACCGTAACAGGGTTGACGATTTCACCTTAAATCAGCCATAAATCCTCTTGTGACAGGGGGAATGGAAGCTAGTTGTGTGCAACAGAGAGGGGCAATTGAATGCAAGCTTTTTTCCCCTCTTGTTTTTCTTCTTTAAAAAAAACATTCCTAGCCTGTCTGTCTATGGGTAAGGGGGTTGATGTGTTATTCTAGCCTGTCTGTCTATGGGTAAGGGGGTTGATGTGTTATTCTAGCCTGTCTGTCTATGGGTAAGGGGGTTGACGTGTTATTCTAGCCTGTCTGTCTATGGGTAAGGGGGTTGACGTGTTATTCTAGCCTGTCTGTCTATGGGTAAGGGGGTTGATGTGTTATTCTAGCCTGTCTGTCTATGGGTAAGGGGGTTGATGTGTTATTCTAGCCTGTCTGTCTATGGGTAAGGGGGTTGACGTGTTATTCTAGCCTGTCTGTCTATGGGTAAGGGGGTTGACGTGTTATTCTAGCCTGTCTGTCTATGGGTAAGGGGGTTGACGTGTTATTCTAGCCTGTCTGTCTATGGGTAAGGGGGTTGATGTGTTATTCTAGCCTGTCTGTCTATGGGTAAGGGGGTTGATGTGTTATTCTAGCCTGTCTGTCTATGGGTAAGGGGGTTGATGTGTTATTCTAGCCTGTCTGTCTATGGGTAAGGGGGTTGATGTGTTATTCTAGCCTGTCTGTCTATGGGTAAGGGGGTTGACGTGTTATTCTAGCCTGTCTGTCTATGGGTAAGGGGGTTGATGTGTTATTCTAGCCTGTCTGTCTATGGGTAAGGGGGTTGATGTGTTATTCTAGCCTGTCTGTCTATGGGTAAGGGGGTTGATGTGTTATTCTAGCCTGTCTGTCTATGGGTAAGGGGGTTGATGTGTTATTCTAGCCTGTCTGTCTATGGGTAAGGGGGTTGATGTGTTATTCTACCCTGTCTGTCTATGGGTAAGGGGGTTGATGTGTTATTCTAGCCTGTCTGTCTATGGGTAAGGGGGTTGATGCGTTATTCTAGCCTGTCTGTCTATGGGTAAGGGGGTTGATGTGTTATTCTAGCCTGTCTGTCTATGGGTAAGGGGGTTGATGTGTTATTCTAGCCTGTCTGTCTATGGGTAAGGGGGTTGATGTGTTATTCTAGCCTGTCTGTCTATGGGTAAGGGGGTTGACGTGTTATTCTAGCCTGTCTGTCTATGGGTAAGGGGGTTGATGTGTTATTCTAGCCTGTCTGTCTATGGGTAAGGGGGTTGATTTGTTATTCTAGCCTGTCTGTCTATGGGTAAGGGGGTTGATGTGTTATTCTAGCCTGTCTGTCTATGGGTAAGGGGGTTGATGTGTTATTCTAGCCTGTCTGTCTATGGGTAAGGGGGTTGATGTGTTATTCTAGCCTGTCTGTCTAAAGGTAAGGGAGTTGATGTGTTATTCTAGCCTGTCTGTCTATGGGTAAGGGGGTTGATGTGTTATTCTAGCCTGTCTGTCTATGGGTAAGGGGGTTGACGTGTTATTCTAGCCTGTCTGTCTATGGGTAAGGGGGTTGATGTGTTATTCTACCCTGTCTGTCTATGGGTAAGGGGGTTGATGTGTTATTCTAGCCTGTCTGTCTATGGGTAAGGGGGTTGATGTGTTATTCTAGCCTGTCTGTCTATGGGTAAGGGGGTTGATGTGTTATTCTAGCCTGTCTGTCTATGGGTAAGGGGGTTGATGTGTTATTCTAGCCTGTCTGTCTAAAGGTAAGGGAGTTGATGTGTTATTCTAGCCTGTCTGTCTATGGGTAAGGGGGTTGATGTGCTTGAAAATGGCTGAAAAGAACCACCTGCTTTTACACTATGATTTGATGTTCAATGTTTTTTTTTTAAATAAATATTTTAAAAGGAATAGTTTCATCATATTAAAATGAAAATTCAGTTCACGTAACAGGGTTGACCGTAACAGGGTTGACCGCAACAGGGTTGACCGTAACAGGGTTGACCGTAACAGGGTTGACCGCAACAGGGTTGACCGTAACAGGGACCGTAACAGGGTTGACCGTAAACAGGGTTGACCGTAACAGGTTTGACCGTAACAGGGTTGACCGTAACAGGGTTGGCCATAACAGGGTTGACCGTAACAGGGTTGACCGTAACAGGGTTGACCGTTACAGGGTTGACATTAAACATGAGGGACAAACGTGAATGAATAAATAACCATCTTCAGAAATTACTTTGTCAAAACAACAAAATAACCAGGGCTTTACAATGATGGTGAACACGTGGAGAAATGCTGGAGTTAAGTGGTTTAAAATCTTTCTAGAAGTCACCGAGGCTGCATTTTGCCACTTTAGCAAGTCTTTATTCATATTGAAAATCAGATTGATTGACTTCTCCATGTGACCTATATTAAAGGGCACTTCATTTAATATAACAGGCTCTTAAAATTCTATATTGGTGTACAATTTATCCTTAAAATACCAAAGGGAAGCAAAAGGCACTAATTTCGTTGAACGACCCACGCCGGTGGCAATGACATCTCAGACCAATACCCAAGTCTCCACATATGCAGTATTTCACGTTGACCCATATCTGTCTCTGTGCCTCTCTGGACACCTGTCATTATCTGTTTATCACAGCTCATCACGGCTCATTGACTCAGTATTGTGTTAATTGTCCCTCTTGGCCTCCCTTACAGAGTTGAATGAGGCCAGCTATGCAGTCATATTCAATGGATAAGGGACTGTTTGTGTTTGTTTGTGGGGACATCAGTTAGGATCTGATGTATGGCCAACAATGTATGGCGATTAGTGCCAACAATGAGCTCATCAGGTCTCTTGTGCCCTGTCCCTGTGTCTCCTATGGTTCCTGAACCATGTCTGTGTAGGAGGACAGAGAGGGGCATAGAAGAATGTATAGAGAGTGTATAGAGAGTGTATAGAGAGTGTATAGAGAGTGTATAGAAGGGTGTATAGAGTGTATATAAGGGTGCATAGAGAGTATAGAGTGTATAGAGAGTGTATAGAAGGGTGTATAGAGTGTATAGAGAGTGTATAGAAGGGTGTATAGAGTGTACAGAGTGTATAGAAGGGTGTATAGAAGAGTGTATAGAAGGGTGTATAGAAGGGTGTATAGAGTGTATAGAGTGTACAGAGAGTGTATAGAAAGGTGTATATGGTGTATATAAAGTGTATAGAAGGGTGTATAGAGAGTATAGAGTGTACAGAGAGTGTATAGAAGGGTGTATAGAGTGCATAGAATGGTGTATAGAGTGTATAGAAGGGTGTATATAGTGTATATAAGGGTGCATAGAGAGTGTATAGAAGGGTGTATAGAGAGTAGAGTTTATAGAGAGTGTATAAAAGGGTGTATAGAGTGTATAGAATGGTGTATATAACGTGTTTAGAGAGTGTATAGAGAGTGTATTGAAGGGTGTATAGAAGGGTGTATAGAGTTTATAGAGAGTGTATAAAAGGGTGTATAGAGTGTATAGAGAGTATAGAATGGTGTATAGAAAGTGTTTAGAGAGTGTATAGAGAGGGTATAGAGTGTATATGGTTTATAGAGAGTATAGGGTGTATAAAATGGTGTATAGAAAGTGTTTAGAGAGTGTATAGAAGGGTGTATAGAAGGGTGTATAGAGAGTGTATTGAAGGGTGTATAGAAGGGTGTATAGAGAGTATAGAGTTTATAGAGAGTGTATAGAAGGGTGTATAGAGAGGGTATAGAGTGTATAGAAGGGTGTATAGAGAGGGTATAGTGTATAGAGAGTGTATTGAAGGGTGTATAGAGAGTGTATTGAAGGGTGTATAGAGAGTGTATAGAAGGGTGTATAGAGAGTGTATAGAAGGGTGTATAGAGAGGGTATAGACTGTATAGAAGGGTGTATAGAGAGTGTATTGAATGGTGTATAGAGAGTGTATAGAAGGGTGTATAGAGAGTGTATAGAAGGGTGTATAGAGAGGGAATAGAGTGTATAGAAGGGTGTATAGAGAGTATAGAGAGTGTATTGAAGGGTATATACTAGAGGGTGTGTGGACAAAACCACAGCAGTCTCTCATCTAACCACTGTCATAGAGTGACTGGACTCTAGAACCTTTAGAGGTAGTGCTGAGCGATTAACCAAAATTATTTTACTTTTTTAAAATTAAACAACTAATTGACTGATGTTGGTTCAATTATTTGAGTTCCATTTAGATTTTTTGGTGTGTGAAATCAACTCAAGAACTATGTGGGAGGCTGGACTGAAGGGAGTTTAATCAAATATTCAACCCAGTTATGTGCAGAAACGTGCCTGTTTTTTTCTGGCTCGGGCAGAGACGGATGAGAGAGGAAGAGGTGAAGCAAGAGGTATTACTCTCGCCAAAATCTGTACAATGAGTTTATATGGGCTTATTTTGGACGTAAGCTTGTCGCCTGCCTTCCCGCCTTTGGGAAAATGACTCCCATTGTAAAAGCGGAAGCATGATCATCTTGTTATTATATACTGATCTCTGGATGGATACACTTTTACACCTGCTACGTTAGGTTAGATACAAACAGACCGCATAGACCGCAAGAGAGAGGAATGTACAAAACACAATGACGAGAGGGACAGAGAGTTTTTGAAAGTATGCCTTATCTACTTTATTTATT
The DNA here is from genome assembly GCF_002021735.2 of Oncorhynchus kisutch. Lineage (NCBI taxonomy): Eukaryota > Metazoa > Chordata > Actinopteri > Salmoniformes > Salmonidae > Oncorhynchus > Oncorhynchus kisutch. The sequence continues at coordinate 7,404,805 of NC_034202.2, read as the reverse complement.
TTTATGTAACTAGGAAAGTCAGTTAAAACTTCTTCAGGATTGGTGGGTCACCTGCGGGATGGTTGAGCTAACGTAGGCTAATGTGATTAGCATGAGGTTGTAAGTAACAAGAACATTTCCCAGGACATATACATATCTGATATTGTTTGAGAAGCGTGCACAGCTTTGAACATGAACAGTTATTAATAAACAAATTAGGCACATTTGGGTAGTCTTGATACAACATTTTGAACAGAAACGCAATGGTTCATTGGATCAGTCTGAAACTTTACACATACACTGCTGCCATCTAGTGGCCAAAATCAATATTGCACATGGGCTGGAATAATACATTATGGCCTTTCTCTTGCATTTCAAAGATGATAGTATAAAACAAACAAAAAACGGTTGTTTTTTCTTTGTTTTATCTTTTACCAGATCTATTGTGTTATATTCTCCTACATTCCTTTCACATTTCCACAAACTTCAAAGTGTTTCCTTTCAATTAGACCAAGAATGTGCATATCCTTGCTTCAGGGCCTGAGCTACAGGGAGTTAGATTTGGGTATGTTATTTTAGGCAAAACATTTTTAAAAAGGGTCCGATCCTTAAGAACAATTTCTTATTTACAATGACGGCCTACCCCAGCCAAATCCTAACCCGGACAAAACACTAGGCCAATTGTGTGCCGCCCTATGGGACTCCCAATCACAGCCAGGTGTGATACAGTCTGGAATCAAACCAGGGTCTGTGGTGACACCTCTAGCATTGAGATGCAGTGCCTTAGACCGCTGCGCCACATGGGAGCCCTTTGAAGAACTATTAAAATGATGTTGTTGACAGCTCTGCAGCATACTTAGGCAGGCTAGCTAAAAAGGATGACTAAAGACAGTACAGTATGGGGAGCACATAGATAACATTAGATGGTCTGGCTGGCTGACTGCTTCTACCTGAGCAGAGAAGAGATGATGACTTTAAGGAATTAAAAAGAATAAAGTCATCAAATAAAACTAAGTAATATACACAACTTAAATATTGTATTATTTCATAGTCATTTCCTATTTTCCAATTGATGTCTACCCAATGTGGACCTGACGGAGACAATGGAATATTTTCAATGTTTTGGCAATTGAATGTTCACAATTTTCCGTTTTGAAATGTCCATTAAAAAGCTCTAAAATCCTTGTAGTGTCATTAATTCATGGCGCATTTAACGTAAAAAAAGATCAAAACCGAAATCGAAAAAACAGTATTATTTTGTAATAATCTAACTGAAACCGAACCAACCTAAAAAAAAAACACTAATAGCTCAGCACTATCAAGCAGAGACAGGTTTGAGCATAATTCTCTCTCTCTCTGTTTTTCTCTCTCTCTCTTTCCCTCTCTCCGTTTCTCTCTCTTTTCATGTAGTGCCATTTATTCTGGCCTATATGCGTCCACAGTGCTGTGTGTGTGTTGTAGCGCTGGCCCAGATACAAAACACTATGGTTCCCTGAAAGCTCTCAGATACATTAGGACACTCTCTCACAAAAACAAAAAACAGATGCATCCTCTCCACTCTAAAATCTCTTCTAGCCTTTCATCAGAGCACCTGGTAGCTGACACCTGCCTGCCTGCCTGCCTCCCTGCCTGCCTGCCTCCCTGCCTGTCTGTCTGCCTGTCTGTCTGTCCGTCCTGAATATAGAACAGGCTGTGTTATACTGTAACAGAGAACACAGAGCACCATCTACCTGTGTGTGCGTGTGTTCATGACAGGAAATATGAAGCCATAAGCACCCATCAAGGTCACATTACTGCATCATAACGACAGGTACACATCTCTCACTGCATTCACAATGACATTCACTTACAGTTTTTTAAAGGCAGGGGTCAAAATGATTGACACAACTAAAGAGTCTAATAAACAAAGTCCCCAAAGGTTTAGTTTTTGGTCCCATATTCCTATCACACAATGACTACATCAAGCTTGTGACTCTACAAACTTGTTGGATGCATTTGCTGTTTGTTTTGGTGTGTTTCAAATCATTTTGGGCCCAATAGAAATCAATGGGAAAAAATGTATTATGTCATTTTTGAGTCCCTTTTATTGTAAATAAGAATATAATATGTTTCTAAACACTTCTACATTAATGTGGATTCTACCATGATTACGGATCATCCTGAATGATTTGTGAATAATAATGAGTGACAAAGCTACAGGTCAAATAATCCCAAGACATGCTAACCTCTCACCATTACCAATAACAGGGGAGGTATGATCTTTGACCCTCTGTAACTTTCTCACTCATCATTATTCCTGATTAATTCAGGATTATCCGTAGTCATGGTATTTTAATTATACAATGTCTTCTTACCATGCAGTGTGATCTAACATGGTGAAGTTATAGATAAGATTCTACATGGTCTGCATGACACAACACACTCATCAACAGTGTTGGGGAACATTACGCTTAAAGGTAACTCTTAATGTTACATTGTTACTCGCATTAAAAGTAACTCTCAGGAGATACCTTGGGTGTGTCGGGCATTCATTCTTATGCCCTATAGAGGGACGAACATTACCGTTGAATGGCTTGCATAGCCTACCGTCTGTAGCCTAATGTATAATTCTAGGCTATACCAACTCAAGTAATAATGACAGGCGCAATGTCTCCTTTAAATACTTAAAATTAATGATTTTGTTTAATTATGTACACAGAAGTATAAACATATTGAAGTATAAACACATGTTACGCAAAGTAGAAAATGCTCATCCAGAGGCCGGGGACTTTAATGCAGGGAAACTTAAATCTCTTTTACCTCATTTCTACCAGCATGTTAAATGGGCAACCAGAGGGGAAAAAAACTCTGGACCACCTTTACTCCACACACAGAGACACGTACAAAGCTCTCCCTCGCCCTCCATTTGGCAAATCTGACTCTATCCTCCTGATTCCTGCTTACGAGCAAAAACTAAAGCAGGAAGTACTCGCTCAATAAGGAAGTGGTCAGATGATGCAGATGCTAAACTACAGGACTGTTTTTCTAGCACAGACTGGAATATGTTCCGTGATTCTTTCGATGGCATTGAGGAGTACACCACATCATTCACTGGCTTCATCAAGAAGTGCATCGATGGTGTCGTACCCACAGTGACCGTACGTTCATAGCCCAACCAGAAGCTTTAAAATCTTGCACAAAATGTACCCTTGCAATAACTTGTTGTCAAAATTCATGGATTTCGAGGACATATGCATTTTCAGTGATAAAAAAGGAGAAACTATTATACAAATTTTTTACGAGTGTGACTCTGTGAAGTTATTTTGGAGTGAGTTAAGTATTTACAGTTTTTATTTCATCAATAAGACCCATATATTTACGATGGAAGACGTCATATGTTTTTATTAAAATGGAAACAAAAGCACTGAATGAGTTGTTCATTTCTTCATTCTCTCCGGTAAATTTTATAGACACAAAAACAAATATTTGAAATCTGTCTGAATGCAATATATTTTTACTTGAAATCCAATATCTAATAAAATCTCTAGATCTAGTCAATTACCAAAAAAACACTGTATTCTTAGAACTCTATCAAAAGTTGACACAACTGTTTACACAACTGTTTACACAACTGTTGACACAACTGTTGACACAACTGTTTACACAACTGTTTACACAACTGTTGACACAACTGTTGACACAACTGTTGACACAACTGTTTACACAACTGTTGACACAACTGTTTACACAACTGTTTACACAACTGTTGACACAACTGTTGACACAACTGTTTACACAACTGTTTACACAACTGTTTACACAACTGTTGACACAACTGTTGACACAACTGTTTACACAACTGTTTACACAACTGTTGACACAACTGTTTACACAACTGTTGACACAACTGTTGACACAACTGTTGACACAACTGTTTACACAACTGTTGACACAACTGTTGACACAACTGTTGACACAACTGTTGACACAACTGTTTACACAACTGTTGACACAACTGTTGACACAACTGTTGACACAACTGTTTACACAACTGTTGACACAACTGTTTACACAACTGTTTACACAACTGTTTACACAACTGTTGACACAACTGTTTACACAACTGTTGACACAACTGTTGACACAACTGTTTACACAACTGTTTACACAACTGTTGACACAACTGTTGACACAACTGTTTACACAACTGTTTACACAACTGTTGACACAACTGTTTACACAACTGTTGACACAACTGTTGACACAACTGTTGACACAACTGTTTACACAACTGTTGACACAACTGTTTACACAACTGTTTACACAACTGTTGACACAACTGTTGACACAACTGTTGACACAACTGTTGACACAACTGTTGACACAACTGTTTACACAACTGTTGACACAACTGTTTACACAACTGTTTACACAACTGTTTACACAACTGTTGACACAACTGTTTACACAACTGTTGACACAACTGTTGACACAACTGTTTACACAACTGTTTACACAACTGTTTACACAACTGTTGACACAACTGTTTACACAACTGTTTACACAACTGTTGACACAACTGTTGACACAACTGTTTACACAACTGTTTACACAACTGTTTACACAACTGTTGACACAACTGTTTACACAACTGTTTACACAACTGTTGACACAACTGTTGACACAACTGTTTACACAACTGTTTACACAACTGTTGACACAACTGTTTACACAACTGTTTACACAACTGTTGACACAACTGTTGACACAACTGTTTACACAACTGTTGACACAACTGTTGACACAACTGTTTACACAACTGTTTACACAACTGTTGACACAACTGTTTACACAACTGTTGACACAACTGTTGACACAACTGTTTACACAACTGTTTACACAACTGTTTACACAACTGTAACCCCTGGCTTTTTATCTGTTTTTATTTATTCTCTTTTATGAAAATGTACTTTTGAAAGTCAATCCTTGTGACTTTTAATGCTATTTTATGTTTATTCAGAAAAAATATAAATGTAGTGATGTCTTCAAACCATCAAACAGGCAAAGCATCAACACAGGACTAAGATTGAATCGTACTCCACCGGTTCCGACACTCGTCAGATCATGGCAGGGCTTGCAAACTATTACGGACTACAACGGGGAGCACAGCCACGAGCTGCCCAGTGACAGGAGCCTACCAGACGAGCAGACGACTGTGTGATTACGCTCTCCGTAGCCAATGTGAGTAAGATCCTTAAACAGGTCAACATTCACAACATACAGCGCACGTACTCTGAGCATGCGCTGACCAAAGTAAGTACCCTTGCTTTTCCCCCTACTACTTTCCCACTAATTGAAATATCACTGGTTCGAATCCCGAGCCGTCTAGGAGGAACAAAAATATGACGATGTGCCCTTGAGCAAGGCACTTAACCCCAAGCTCTGGATAAGAGTGTCTGATAAAACGACTAAAATGTAAGAATCGTCTGGCCACGATTGCAGAGCCTCCTGAAGTAATAATAAATAATAATTTATTCAACTTTAATCGTGCTATTCATTACATCAATAATCTCAGTGTTTTAAAGCAAAAAAAAAAAAAGACAAGTAATTTAGAAAAACAACACCAACGACATCATTCATGAGATAGAAAGTCATGAGAAAGGGAAGGGATGGGCAGCTAGCTGACTTGTATAGAGGGTTTGTGTGAGAGATGAGTTGTGGGCTTGTGACAGAGGTTACATATGAGGTAGAAATTAAGTCAACACTCCTGGAGACCATGGACCTGCAAGACCCATTACTTACACAGATATTAAGAAAACAAAACTAAAATGTGTTACACACAGTGCACACACTGCGGGGTCGGAAACAACCGGATGCATTTATGTACATATAAGTGTATTATATCGGCTGAAAGCTTAAATTCTTGTTAATCTAACTGCACTTTCCAATTTACAGTATCTATTACAGTGAAAACATGCCATGCGATTGTTTGATGAAGGCACCCCACATCAAAATATTTTTCCACAGGTTTCAAACATTCACAAATATTCACTTACTTTTTGAAAATCTTCCTCTGATTTGTAATTTTGGTCGCCTTTCCTTCCAGTTCTCTGCTACCACTGACGGGAACGAACTGCAAAAATCACTGAAGCTGGAGATTCCCATCTCCCTCACTAGCTTTAAGAACCAGCTGTCAGAGCAGCTCACAGATCACTGCACCTGTTCATAGCCCATCTGTATACAGCCCATCTACCTCAACCCATACTATATTTATTTATTTTGCTCCTTTTGCACCACAGTATCTCTACTTGCACATCCATCTTTTGCACATCTACCATTCCAGTGTTTAATTGCCATATTGTAATTACTTTGCCACCATGGCCTATTTATTGCCTTAACTCCCTTATCTTACCTCATTTGCACTCACTGTATATAGACTTTGTTTTCTTTTGTTCTACTGTGTTATTGACTGTATGTTTTGTTCATTCCATGTGTAACTCTGTGTTGTTGTATGTGTCGAATTGCTACGCTTTATCTTGGCCAGGTCGCAGTTGCAAATGAGAACTCGTTCTCAAGTAGCTTACCTGGTTAAATAAAGGTTAAATAAAATGTATTTAGTTATTTATTTTTAATTCAAAGGGTCCCAGCTATAACATGTAGTTTCGTTTTGTTAGATAAAATCCTTCTTTATATCCCAAAAAGTCTGTTTAGTTGGCACTATCGATTTGAGTAATCCACTCATTCAACATGCAGAGAAAGAAATCAGAAAAAATACACCTAAACTTTGTTTCAACAAGTCAAAATATACTCTGCAGAAATGCTCCTTAAAATGTCATTAAACTATAATATTTCCTACAGAAAGAAGCATGTTCAATAGGAAACCGATTTTAGCAGGTAATGTCTTCATGTCTTGAGCAAACACAAATTTACAAGACTGTCCTTCTGCTATAACTGATATTTCTTATTCGTTTTTTAAGTTACAACCTGAAACCTTGAACATAGACTGCTGACACCCCGTGGAAGCCATAGGAATTGCACCCAGGGAGCTAATTTTCAATATTTTCAATTATTGTGTTTTATATTCTCCAACATTATATATATATATATATATATTTTAAATATATTTTAAAATTTTACCCCCTTTTCTCCCCAATTTCGTGGTATCCAATTGTTAGTAGTTACTTGTCTTTTCGCTACAACTCCCGTACAGGCTCGGGAGAGACGAAGGTCGAAAGCCATGCCTCCTCCGAAACACAACCCAACCAAGCCGCACTGCTTCTTAACACAGCGCGCATCCAACCTGGAAGCCAGCCGCACCAATGTGTCGGAGGAAACACTGTGCACCTGGCGACCTGGTTAGCGTGCACTGCGCCCGGCCCGCCACAGGAGTCGCTAGTGCGTGATGAGACAAGGATATCCCTACCGGCTAAACCCTCCCTAACCCGGACGACGCTAGGCCAATTGTGCGTCTCTCCACGGACCTCCCGGTCGCAGCCGGCTGCGACAGAGCATGGGCGCGAATCCAGAGTCTCTGGTGGCACAGCTAGCACTGCGATGCAGTGCCCTAGACCACTGCGCCACCCGGGAGGCCTCTCCTACATTATTTTAACATTTCTACAAACTTCAAAGTGTTTTCGGGGCCTGAGCTACAGGCAGTTTACTTTGGGCACGTCATTCTGACAGGAAGTGGAGAAAAAAGGGGCCTAGCCCTAAGAAGTTTTAACAAAGCAACACTCCAGTTTAACTCCTCCTCCACATTTACTTGATTGGTTCAACAGAGAGGGCTTCTGGTGTGGAGCAGAACTGATCAGTCACACCTATTTTTTAGCTCCGCTACAAATTTGAAAGAAATCCTGAAATAAGTTCACCCTTAAGCTTAATGTGCCAGGAAAGGCAGTAATAGTTTATTAGCTTCCGAAACCCACAATGCCGACAAAGAAAAGTCACACCAAAAAGCCAGACTTAACGAGTGAAAGTTTAGAGTCGGAGGACAAAGGCGCCGTGCTAGCTTCATGTGCTAGTGGTGGAAGCAGGACTGAGGTGATAAACAAGTGCAGTGCCATTAGCTCCAAAGATATCCTCAAGGCCATCAAAGATATGAATACAGAATTCTCTACAAATTTGAAAATGTACTGTCTGCAGTGGACAACATTAAAAAGGCAGTCAAAGAATGTGCTGGGCAAATCTCTCAGGCTGAGGTACGCATCTCTGGAGCCGAAGACAACGTTAAGGCAGTCAACGAATGTGCTGGGCAAATCTCTCAGGCTGAGGTACGCATCTCTGGAGCCGAAGACAACGTTAAGGCAGTCAACGAATGTGCTGGGCAAACCGCTCAGGCTGAGGTACGCATCTCTGGCACCGAAGACAACATTATACCCCTGCAGGCAACGATCACCGCTCTTGAGGAAAAGGTTGAATCGCTTACCTCTAAACTAGTTGATTTGGAGGGCCCCCGAAGGCGCTAAGGGGAGCGATGCTTGCTCATTCCTAGAGCGGTGGCTTCCCGAGGCTTTGGAGATGGAGCCAGAATTGATCCTTTATGAAGGATTTAAACTTAATAGAGATTTGGAGAGAAATGAAACCAGAGATGTGGAATACTCCTGTTACTCTAGCACTCACCAGACCTATTCCCAAATCAACTATTTAAAAAAAATCTCTGCAGCATTACGCTCTAAAATTGAAGATTGCTTCTATGATAGCATTGTCATCTCTAACCACTCTCCAGCATCTCTTATATATTCAGATTCTAATTTAGTTGGTGTTCCACCTAAATGGCACTTCCAACCTAAATGGCTGCAAGATACAAGTTTTACAGAATACATTGGACAGCAAATTGACCTATACTTTTCAATTAATACAACACAGACTTCAGACTTCAGCAACACAGACTAGATGGGAAGCCAGTAAAGCTTTCATAAGGGGTCAAATTATACATTATACACAAATTACTCTAAACCAAAATTAAAACTCTGGAGAGAGAGATTTTCCTCACTAATTCCACAAGGAGTTGCTCTTCCTCAGGGCTTGATATAACAGAATTCCTGCGGTTAGAGCTGCAGCAAGCTTATTGAGACTAAACCAATCATATTATGACAAGGGAGAAAAAGCTGGGAAGCTGTAGGCCTGGCGAATCAAACAGCAGCAAGCAGAGAGAGCAATCAATTCAGGATGCAGGGGGAGCTGTGATGGTAGACCCTCGGGAGATGAACAATACCTTTAAATCCTTTTATGAAAAATGATATGCATCAGAATATCCTCCTGAAACTGATACCCAGGCTAGTTTTTTTTTAGACAGATTGGAGTTTCCCAATGTTTCAGATGAATCTCAGGACATTCTTAATGCTGAGCTGACTGTGTAGGAAATTTCCAATGCAATTGACAGTATGAAGGCGGGGAGAGCATCTGGCCCAGGTGGGCTGCCCATTGACATCTACAAGAGATTTAATAACAAACTGCACTCCCCTCCTGGAGATGTTTTTTTGGAATCTTACAAAAATGGTCTCCTGCCCCCTTCTTTAAGAAAAGCTCTGATCACTCTGCTCCTAAAACCCGGGAACGCTGCATACCAAATGTGATTCCTATCGTGCTATTTCACTTTTGAATTCTGACACTAAGGTTCTTTGTAAAGCACTCGTGAGGAGGTTGGAGGGTTTTCTCCCGGATGTGCTGGGTAGAGACCAAAATGGCTTTATTCAAGGTCGTGAAGGATTTCATAATGTTAGGAGAGTGATAAATGTTCTACATACTAGATTTGGCTCGTCAGACACTGCAATCCTGTCTCTGGACCAGAGAAGGCCTTCGACAGGGTTGAGTGGCCCTGCCTTTTTGAAGTGTTTTGTGGTGGTTGTGGTGAGAGCTTTTGTAAATGGATAAAGATACTATATACAAATCCCACTGCAGAGATCCTTACTACTAATTCAGAAATCTAAACCTTTTGACATCTGCAGGGGTTCTAGGCAGGGCTACCCTCATTCTCCTCTCCTGTTTATCCTAGCCATTGAGCCTCTAGCCATAGCTGTTAGGTCCCACCCCAATAGTTCAGGTATCAGAATAGATCAGCTGGAACATCGAATTGCTCTTTATGCAGACAATGTACATTTGTTTCTTACAGACTTGTACAATTCCATACCCGAACTTCTGGACCTAATGAAAGAGTTTGTGGCGTTCTCAGGATACAACATAAATAACGCAAAATCCTCAATTATGATGCTAAAGGAGGAGGAGTTTGCTTGTCCTTATTGTACCTAACGTATGACAGAAGGGGGGGGGGGGGCTCCATTTGCCTAATATCCAGTGGTACGACTGGGCAGCTCAGCTTCGCACTGCTATGTACTATTTTACCTCCAAGTCTCTCCCTTCGTGGATGGAGATTGAGATGTCTTCAGTTGTACCCAAATCCCCCCTTAACCTCTACATTTACTCAGCTGATATCAAGACAAACACAACAAATCATCCCTTTGTATTTCATACGATCGACGTTTGGTATGAGATGTAGAATTTCCTTGGTGAAACGCATTCTTTTTCATGTTTTAGTTCTATCTGTGGAAACCACAGTTTCACTCCTGGGAGAGCTGATCCGGGTTTCCAACTATGGGCCAGCAAGTGTTCAAGGAAAGTTTGAGATCTGTATAAAGAAGGTATTTTTATGTCATTTGAAGAACTCATAGCAAAATATGACATTCCTATAATTTTTTACATTTTAATTTACAGCTAAGGAGCTTCCTCACGGCTGCCGAAACCAAAATCTAACAGAACCCCTTCCGTCCACTATAGAAAATACGATCTCAACCCATTGTAATGGTAGGGGTAGAATTTCAGCTCTATACAATATGAGTCTGGCTCAACCGATTCCTCTGCGCACAAACTGAACTCTTGGAAGGAAGATATTCGGGAGGACATAGTCTTGGACGAATGTGAGTAGTATATGTATTAAGGCTCAGATACAGACTGAATACTCGGCTAAAACTATTGCAAATCAACTGGTTGATACGAACATATGTAACCCGTGCTAAGTTAAATACGTTTAATAGTCAAATTCCACATATATGCTACAAGTGCAATCACTCTAAAGGAACTCTGGTTCATTGTCTGTGGGACTGTGAGAAAATTCAAGATTTTTGGAATGAGGTATCACATATGACATCCCAAATAGTATCAGTAAAATTGCCTCGCCATCCCAAAGTGTTTATCCTGGGGTTCTACCCAATCAATCCTCATCTAAAGAACCAAGTACAAACACTTGTGCTTGTTGCAAGCCAAATGCTTGATAGATCTTGCCTGGAAAAGTGTGAACAGGCCTGGTATTGCCCAATGGCTTAGGGGAATGTCGTCTTGCCTAAGAATGGAAAATGTAACATTAAGTGTAAACAAGACACATTTGAAAAGGTTTGGAGACCAGCAGAGTGATGTGGGTGAAATATTGGCTAACGAAGGGAACTCTGGGTAGTGTACTATGCTTTGTGTGCATGCGGGGTGGTGGTGGTGAGACATATCCAATTGGCTTGTGGCGCTGTGTTTTATCTGAAATTTGTCCCAAATATGTTCTATCCTATTGGATCAGACCACTATAAAATGTCCTGTTGGTGGTTTTCTGCTTCTGTAACACTTTTGTTCTGTCTTAGATTTGTATTTCTTTATTTAAAAAAATAATAATTTTTAAACAGTGCAGAAGAACCTCCCTCAACAGTTTTTTTTCCTACTCAGGACCAGAAATAGATATATTTATTTGACACCTGCTACGTTAGGTTACACACAGTTTACTCAAGGAGCTACAGCACTATATCACACCTGTTATTTAAAAAAAAAATAGACTACTCTTCCATTTATTATTTGAATCAAGTTAGTGCTGGGCTGTAACAAAACCCTGCATCCACAGAGTGGAGGTTCCCTACTGGACAGGCTGTGTGAGAAGCCCTGGAGTGTACAGAGTAAAGCCCAACATCATCAGCCCTCTCACATGTGACTATTCACTTCACAACACTGCACTGTTGCTCTGTCCACAGGGGTAAACATCAACTGTTCTTACACAGACACACACGCATGCACACACAAATGCGCGCACACACGTACACACACCAGTGTTTGGGTGGCTTATCAACAACATGACTGAGGTCCTGTAGGGAATAGAGTGAGCTCATCACCAGGGCTTCGACACTCAATAGCATCAATGATACCTTCTCGTACCATGAGAGAGAACGCGGGAGAAAGAGTCTCCCTCTCTCTATCTCTCACCTGTACTCAACTCATGATACAGATCTATAAAGGCCATTCAGTTATTAGGCCGTAACGACAATAAGCCATCGTGTATCACTACGGCAGGGTAGCCTAGTGGTTAGAGCGGTTAGAGCTTTGGACTAGTAACCGAAAGGTTGCGTTCAAACCCCCGAGCTGACAAGGTACAAATCTGTCGTTCTGCCCCTGAACAGGCAGTTAACCCGCTGTTCCCAGGCCGTCATTGAAAATAAGAATGTGTTCTTAACTGACTTGCCTGGTTAAATAAAAGTCAAATTTAATTAAAAACATTTCACAGGCCTTCCTCCCAGTGTGCTAGACAATTACGTAAACGTGGGTCTGAATCGGCCCCATTCAGGCCTGATGTCCATTGGTATGGACAATCCGCAATCTGAACGTGCACGGTTACCTCAGCCTCATTAGAAGTGTTGAAGTGAGTTCGATAACGTGAGGACGTTGCGTCGGCCCGCCCTCATGCTTTACTCACAAACACACACAGACACACAGCGTGTGTTGACATGCTCCTCACGTTTACAACCTGTTTCTCAGATGTCCACATGTCATCCAGCCCAGCCAGCCCTGTCACGTCACATGTTACTTTGTCACTAGACTCTTGGTGACACCCGTTGCGAAGTCCGTTACCCCTCTGTTATACGACCCACATGACACTGTGTCATACGGATGACATTACAGATGAGAGATGTCAGTCAGTCGGTCAGTTAATTAATCCGTCAGTGTGTCTATCAATCAATTAGTCAATAATGTTTTATTGGTATAACGCTGTTTGTACCCTGATACATTTGTCACATAATCCATAACAGCAACCCAGGCCTATGCCCTCAGAGAGCAGAAAGTACACCTACCAAACAGTGTCAAACCTATGCCTGCTTTATTACGCATGATTGAGCCTCAGAGGATTCAAAGTGTCACTGAACAGTTTTGAGCAATGAGTTCATAGAGCGGTCGTTTGACGAAATGAGTCCTTTTTTTTTGTCATCCTTTGGGTATTTTAAGTAGAAGTTGCACACCAATATTGTTTTTTAAAAGCCTGTAATATGAAACAAAGTGCCTTTTAATATAGACCACATGGAGAATTCAATAAATCCGTTTTTTAAATATTTTTAATAAAGACTTGCTATAGTGCCAAAATTCTGCATTTTGATATGTCTCTCTGTGCAACCTCTATGTTACTTCTCGGGAGGTTTAAACCTACTTAACCCCAACGTTTCTACAAGTGTTCACCTTCATTATAACGCCCCTAGTTATTTTGTTGCTTTGACTAAGTTATTTCGGAAGATGATTATTTCATGTGATTAGTGATTCATGTTAAAGCTGGGATCCTTAAAGAGATCATTCTGGGATTTTGTATCTACGTCCACAGAGTCAGGTGAACTCGTGGAGACCATTTTCGGCTCTGCGTGCAGTTTGAAGGAAGTTGCTATCTAACGTTTGCACAATTGCCGACTAGCGTTAGCGCAATCACTGGAGGACATTGCACTAACGTTAGTTAGCATTGGCTTGCGACACTACCTCTACGTCTGTCATACTGGACGCAGATACATTAAAATGGTATCCATGAGTTCATCTGACTCTGGGGAAGTAGATAAAGGTCGCCAGGTGCACAGTGTTTCCTCCGACACATTGGTGCGGCTGGCTTCCGGGTTGGATGCGCGCTGTGTTAAGAAGCAGTGCTGCTTGGTTGGGTTGTGTTTCGGAGGACGCATGGTTCTCGACCTTCGACCTCTCTCTCGCTCTCTCTCTCTCTCTCTCTCTCTCTCTCTCTCTCTCTCTCTCTCTCTCTCTCTCGAGGAACCCTTACGGGAGTTGTAGCGATGAGGCAAGACAGTATCTACTAGCAATTGGATACCACGAAATCTGGGAGGAAAAGGGGGTAAAAAAAAACGATTTACCCTCATTTTATATATTTTAATTCTCATTTTAATATTGTGAATCCTTTTAAAATATTTTTTCAAAGGAAACATTACAAACATCTAATTGTCAAATTATAGTGAAAAAGCGGGTGAGCTGGTTCTACTCTTTTTTTGGGCAATTTTCTGGTGTTTTGTGGTAAAAAACCCTGTTACCCATAGATAGATAAATGTTTTAACAATTACATGTCTTTTTGAGTGAAGCTGGCAGTAGCCCTTTCCTGCAGTCAAATGAATAGTGGCCTCAAATGTGGATTGTTATTGATATATATATATATATATTATTTGTTATTGATATATATATATATATTATTTGTTATTGATATATATATATATTATTTGTTATTGATATATATATATATATGATTTGTTATTGATATATATATATATATTATTTGTTATTGATATATATATTATTTGTTATTGATATATATATATATATTATTTGTTATTGATATATATATATATATTATTTGTTATTGATATATATATATATATATTATTTGTTATTGATATATATATATATATATATTATTTGTTATTGATATATATATATATATTATTTGTTATTGATATATATATATTATTTGTTATTGATATATATATATATATTATTTGTTATTGATATATATATATATATTATTTGTTATTGATATATATATATATATATTATTTGTTATTGATATATATATATATATTATTTTTTCTTCTTCTTTTCTTTTTTCTTTTACAGCCAAAAATCGAGTGTTTATATGTCCATTTAAATATATATATATTTATGTATTCTGTGACGTATATAAAGTGTAATATTGGGATGCAAACTCAAAATGTAATACATTTCAACTCTATATCTGACATGATACAGGTGTCTTCTTTTAAGCCCATAATCATGTGTGTGAGGTTTATATTTTGGTTTCAAAGTAGATTTGTATAAGACTACCAAGAAACCCTGTGTGACCCTGATTTAGCCCACTGCAGTAAAAGGTTCAATTGCCCCTCTGTTGCATACAGCTACACACCCTGTCATAAGAGGATTTATGACTGATTTAAGATGAAATCATCAACCCTGTTACTTGAATTGGCAGTTAATAGGCACTTACCATAGTCATTTTTCTTATTTAACTTCTTGAGATTGAAAACATGTTTTTTATTAAGTTGAACTTGAGTTGCTCATCATGACATAATGCTAAAATGATGTTATGTTAAAAAAAACGTACACTACCCAAAAGGGTTTGGGTTCATTATAATGTTCGTTATCATGCATCGTACTTTCACCATGGTGTCACTCACTCACTCAATCACTCTCTCACTCACCCTAACCTTTCAGAAATGCAAAGTTGTTGTCGTGATGACACCATCTGACAAATCTTACCAGACTACAACTTCCATCTCTGTACTTTATGGATGATTCGATGAATCACTCCAGGAATGCCCGAGCTACCTATAGGGTATGCCCCCAAAACAAAACCCTTTGCTAATTCTACCACACCACACTGCACATAGATAGATAACAAACAATAATAAGACATTCCATGAACACAAAACGTTATTCATGAATGATATCAGTCTAGCTATACCCCCACGCAAGACGGAATAAGCTTCATGGATAATTGGTTTTAATTAGGAGCAGCTAATTGATACGATACTACAATGTTTGGCCTTCTGAATAGGTCGGGAGTTCGGCTGAACAGAATACAGGCCTACGTGAACTGATTGATTCATTCCCTGTGATTGTGAAAGAGCGAATCTATCTACCTTGACACTGTTGTGACTGGTCTGGGTCTCAGCCTCGATGCAGATGTGTCCCCGGCTGTTCTCTCTTCTCTCTCGTTGAGAGTTGGTTCCGGAGTGCCTGCTCTGGTAGGTGATGACGGATGAGATGGTATCGGCCGCGTCCGTCTTGATAAACAGCCCATGTAGGGTGGCCGCGGTGCCCTGCGAGATAGTGGTGGTTTGGTGCGGAGAGTTGGACTCGTCCGAGTCTCGGCAGTAGATCACACCGCTCTGGGAGACGTGGATGCTGGGAGCGCAGCCCATGCCTCACCGCGGGTCCGGTGCCAGCTCTCAAATGACAGTAAACAGCGCTGAGTTATCACTCTCGCCGATGTCTGGCGCTGCGGCCGCTGTTCTCTCCGAGCATTGGCTGCTCCTGGTTGTCTCTCCCCAGTGGCGGGTTGAACACATCAAGGGGAGAACGAAAGGTCCTTCATCTCTCTAGTATCGACGCTGAGCCCTCTGCTCTGTTAATTCATGCAATGCGCTCGGCTCCTCGATTCGTTATGGGGAGCTCAATGTGATTTCCTCTGTGATCTGTCCAGCTGCCGCTGCGTTTTACATTCAGTCGTTCAGTGAGAAAATAGCATAATTTACGTTATTATAGACTGCAGCATATAGGCGTTATGTAATTCCATCATGACTCGCAATAATGTCGATTGATGAAATGATTTTCTCTAGCCTATAGGCTATAGCCCAGCCTGCGAACGTAACCATCTGTAACCACCAGGCTGTCCTTAAAATATGTCAACAAAGACGCTACTCTTCTCATCCTATCCAAATCATATTTGATTGGAAGAAGACAAACGCGCATGAAATCGCTGGAACACACTCGCTCATGTCTTCACTATCTGGCCATCGCATTTCGTTGGCTGAGGTCTCGCTCTGTCTTCTCTTTCTCTTCTCTCTCTCTCTCTCTGTTCTCTCTCACTCTTCAATTCAATTCATTTTAAACGGCTTTATTGGCATGGGAAACACATGTTTACATTGGTAAAAGCAAGTGAAATAGATAATAAACTAAAGTGAAAAAAAAAAAAAATGGTAAAGTAAATATTACACTCACAAAGCTCAAAAGGAATAGAGACACTTCAAATGTCATCTTCGGGCTAGATACAGTGTTGTAACGATGTGCAAATAGGCAAGGCACAAAAGGGAAAATAATGATTGTATAGGCTGCTGTGCTGTCATCCCCTCCAGTGCGCACCATCACAGCCGGTAAGCAATTGGAAGACTGGAACAATATCCATAGGTGTCAAGTAGACGTCCGACAAAACGTAGTGAGTAACACATGCACTTATGATCTGTAAATGTGTCTCTAGGCTATCAATTATTGTCTAATTTCACCTGCCACTGTAATCATAAACATACACAAACACAGAAAATAACAAGAGACAAATCATTTGAATAAAACAAAATGTGGGTGAGAGAGAGAGAGACACACAGAGAGAGAGAGAGAGAGAGAGAGAGAGACACAGAGAGAGAGAGTGCATGTGAGAGAGATTGTGTGTGTATGTGTTTCATATGATAAATCCAAAATAACTTCTCCAGGCAGCAGCTGACCTTTTACACAGATATTGGACCAGCTTACCTAAGTATCCTACCCTGAACCATTTACAGGACAAATGAAATAAAAAATAACCTTAGATTAGTGTCTAGGTAGGGCTTAGGGCTAATACTTATGCAAATGACCAAAACAAGCAATAAAACTGTCCTGCAATAAAACTGTCCTGCAATAAAACTGTCCTGCAATAAAACTGTCCTGCAATAAAACTGTCCTGCAATAAAACTGTCCTGCAATAAAACTGTCCTGCAATAAAACTGTCCTGCAATACAACTGTCCTGCAATACAACTGTCCTGCAATAAAACTGTCCTGCAATAAAACTGTCCTGCAATAAAACTGTCCTGCAATAAAACTGTCCTGCAATACAACTGTCCTGCAATAAAACTGTCCCAACCCATAAAAACCTGTGAAATGTTCTTGACGGACACAGAACATGTATTCAACTTCAAATGAATACCATGAACAAAAGCATTTCAGACTACTTAAGAGTGTACATAGCACGCAAACATCCCTGCGCACAGTGGTGGAAAAAGTACCCAACTGTCATTGTTGAGTAAAAGTACAAATATCTTAACAGAAAATGACTCGAGTAAAAGTGAAAGTCACCCAGTAAATGACATACTTGAGTAAAAGTTGAAAAGTATTTGGTTTTAAATGTACTTAAGTATCAAAAGTAAATGTAATTGCTAAAATATACTTAAGTATAAAAAGTACAAGTATAAATCATTTTACATTCCATATATTTAGCAAACCAGACGGCACAATTTTCTTGTTTTTAAAATGTATGGAGAGCCAGGGGCGCACTCCAACACTCAGACATCATTTACAAACAAAGAGGCAGTAGGGATGACCAGGGATGTTCTCTGTTTAGTGAGTCCTCCAGATCAGAGGCAGTAGGGATGACCAGGGATGTTCTCTGTTTAGTGAGTCCTCCAGATCAGAGGCAGTAGGGATGACCAGGGATGTTCTCTGTTTAGTGAGTCCTCCAGATCAGAGGTAGTAGGGATGACCAGGGATGTTCTCTGTTTAGTGAGTCCTCCAGATCAGAGGCAGTAGGGATGACCAGGGATGTTCTCTGTTTAGTGAGTCCTCCAGATCAGAGGCAGTAGGGATGACCAGGGATGTTCTCTGTTTAGTGAGTCCTCCAGATCAGAGGCAGTAGGGATGACCAGGGATGTTCTCTGTTTAGTGAGTCCTCCAGATCAGAGGCAGTAGGGATGACCAGGGATGTTCTCTGTTTAATGAGTCCTCCAGATCAGAGGTAGTAGGGATGACCAGGGATGTTCTCTGTTTAATGAGTCCTCCAGATCAGAGGTAGTAGGAATGACCAGGGATGTTCTCTTGATAAGTGCGTGATTTGTATAAAAAATAAATAAACATCTGTCCTACTAAGCATTCAAATTGATACCCCCAAAACAACTTAAGTAGTAATTTAAAGTATTTTTACTTATGTACTTTACACCACTGCACGCACGCATGCACACAAACACGTGTCACACGTCGCGTCGCACACATCTCACATGTAGGTGGATTACAGGAACAAAACAGAGAAATGATCATGTGATATGTAAATCAAGGTCCATAATGTAGTTGATCTGATATCTTGATTCTATTGGTGCAAACCAAGGAAACAAACTGTCTTGATTCTATTATGTCTGTTCTATAGGTTGTGGCTTCCCTCAGTGTGCCTACCACAAACCATCATGCAGAGTAGACACTCTCTCACCATGGCAACAGGTGTTTACATTACATCTCCCATATAGTATCCCGCATCAGTGACATGCAAGAGAAAAGTATGATGGCCTAGTCAAATAAAGTCAAATGGTATTGGTCACATATGCTGAATACAACAGACCATGAAATACTTACTTACAAGCCCATTACAAATAATGCCGATTTAAAAAGACAAATATTTGCTAAATACAAAAGGAAAAATAGTAACACAATAAAATAACAATAACTAGACTATATACACTATATATACAAAGGTATGTGGACACCCCTTCAAATGAACAGATTCAGCTATTTCAGCCACACCCGTTGTTGACAGGTGAATAAAATTGAGCACACAGCCATGCAATCTCCATAGACAAACATTGGCAGTAGAACGGCGTACAAGTGCCTAGTCAATGTGCAGGGGTACAAGATAGTTTGAGGTAATTGAGGTAATACAGCGTCTCAAGTAGGTCGGGGGTAAAAGTGACTAGGCAATCAGGATAGATAAGAGTAGCAGCAGCGCATGTGAAGAGTGTGAAACTGTTGTCTGTGTGCGAGTGTATGTGGCCTTACAAAAAAATAAAGATATGAAAAAATGAAGAATTAAAGGGGATCAATGTAAATGGTTTGGGTGGCCATTTTATGAACTGTTCAGCAGTCTTATAACTTGTGGGTAGATGTTCAGGAGCCTTTTTGTCACAGACTTGGCGCTCCAGTATCGCTTGCGGTGCGGTTGCAGAGAGAACAGTCTATGACCTGGGTGGCTGGAGTCTTTGACACCGCCTGGTATAGAGGTCCTGGATGGCTGGGAATTCGACCCCAGTACATGTACTGGGCTGTACACACTACTGTCTGCAGCGCCTTGTGGTCGGATGGCGAGCAGGTGCCGTACCAGGCGGTGACGCACCCCGTCAAGATGTTCTCAATGGTGCAGCTGTAGAACTTTTAGAGGATCTGAGGGACCCATGCCAAATCTTTACAGCCTCCTTAGTGGGAAGAGGCGTCGTCGTGCCCTCTTCACGACTGTGCTTTCGTGTTTGGACCATGATAGGTCCTTAGTGATGCGGACACGGAGGAACTTAAAGCTCTCGTCCTGCTCCTCTACAGCCCCGTCGATGTAAATGAGAGCATGAACAGCAGTGGTACAGTTATACTTCCTACTGTACTGAAACTGTCACCGTACTGATATACGCAACAACTTGTGACTCTCGTCAGTGTGTACTAAGTAATGTAATGTAATGTAATTCACTTCATATGTATACACTGTATTCTAGTCAAGTCTTACCCTATGTAATTACTACTGTACACACATGTTCTATTCACATACTGCCCATAATGTCTATACACACCATCATATACATTCATATCCCGGACTCTGACATTGCACATTTCGCTACACCCGCACATAACATTGCAAAATATGTGTACGTGACCAATAAAATTTGATTCGAATTAGGACTACTGGAAAGCTGTTGGCCACCTAAACAGAGTTTCCACTGTGAGCTCCTGGAAACACACTCCATAAATCCAATCATGAATTGATTGATGAGGAAGTGTTGGGTAATCTAAGCTATCTATATGTGTGTATATCCTGCATCTTTAAAGTCCAAAGGTCACATTTGATATTAATTACTGACTTGACTTGTTTGGTTTTGTACACATGGTTAGTGTTCAGGGACTTGAAAGTCGTTGAAAGAGAGGAAGAGAGGGGGGGGGGGGGGGGGGAACTGTGGATGTTTTTGAGGCATGAAGTGCCTATTGCCTGGCAACTAGCTTAGACATAGTGTAAATCAAACAGTACCAAGGACAAAACAATCAAATTCTTGGCACAGTGGGGGAAACGCTGTACACTGCATGATTCCCTTAATCTGATTTGAACCAAATTGTGTCTTATGATCTGATTATAACCAGGTTATAAAGTAACAGTGGGGTTACATCCACACATTAACACCTTCAAATGTGTCCTTAAATTATAATACAACCATGTATCCTGAGTGCATATGCACAAAACAGGAAGAAACATACAGTATGTATTGCTACACTAATTCACATTTCAGTAGGCTCACCTTACTTACTCCGAAGGCTGCCCCCTGCCGGCAAGGTCGCCTCTCTGCACCAATGATTAGTCTGTTATAAAATAAATCTCTCTCGATTGAGTGAGTAGGCCAAAATGTCTGTCACCAAACTCAGTTCAAGGGGAACATTTCTTTCCATTATAAAATATTAAACCTATATGGAGCTTCCAGTAGCCTATGTAAATTATTCATATAGTGGCAGTTTACAGTTGAGTCATTTAGCAGACGCTTTTATTCAGAACAACTAACCGGAGCGATCATGTCGAAGTGCCTTGCTCATGGACACCAACAGATTGTTCACCTATTCGGGTCGGGGATTGGAACCAGCGCCCATACGGTTACTGGCCCAGCGCTCTAGGCTACCTATAGTAAAACAAATTACCTTACATAATAAAAACAGTACACATTGAAATTCACCAAACGTATTTATAGGTAAATTCCGCAACGTTTCTTATCAAGAGCCATTCGTGCTAAACCTGTATAAAATTCCACAGCATACCTGATGGGTTGAATAAAAATAACAATCAAGTTGGCCTGCACCTCTATCCATACACGTATTTTCCCTGTACGTTTTCTGGATTACTACTCAAGCGCAAGAGAGACCTTGTTTCCTCTTCATCAGTATTAACGGTTTACAGTTGCCTTACCTTTTGAGGTCCATTGAACAATTCACTTTCTTCTGTCGAAGTCCGACTCATGTCTTGAACCAGGGTTAGGTCCTTTACGAGTAGTAAAACGTTGGGATGAACAATTCCTGTCTAGAAACGCGCGAAACTGCATCCGCGGTTCTCGGTCGTGCTGCCCATCGAGTTAACGGATGGATGGCGGAGGACCTGAGATATTGGCGATCTTTAAAGACGGTTGGTTATAACTTCTGATAAACTTTTTCGGCTCCGCTTCAGGCGGGCAACAGGAGTCCATCCGTGCAGTCCTAATGCCAGCGGGTTTTTACGTGGGTGCTTGTTATGGCCATGGAAAAGTGCATGTAACTAACGTATTCAAGTAAAATACAGGCCTACAAAAATGACATCTCTTGTACTGCAGACAAAATCAAAGAAACATTTATTAGGCATGATTGTACAGTTGATAGATTCCGCAGGCAGCCCACAAACAGTTGCTTTACAAGGAGGTTCTATAGCATGTTAATTCTTTACAATTTAAAATACAATACCCAATTCTGCTTCCGCCCTTAGCCCATTACCTAACAGTGCACAGTTCTGAAGGGACTGGAAACAAAAGAGATATCCCACTTTAGTGCAAGTTGGAATAACATCTGAGTACCAGCACCATTCTCATTCCAAGAAGTGAATTTTCAGTCAGTAAATACATTGGAATTAGGCCACCCTGTGTCCAGTCATCTACGCACTTCTTCATGGTGGATTGTGTGACCGGCCTTTCTGAGATACAGACTAAAACTGTTGAGAAACATTGGCCTAGGATGTCATTCAGTCACTTCTCCTTTAACCCAAGGTTTGGTTACCGGGCCCTGCTCCTTCTTGACTGTGGGTGTATCTGTCTGGCAGGTGTCATTAAACCTCTCTCTGGCCTTCTCCCAGTTCCTCTGGGTCTTGTTCTTGCTCAGAGACCCAGCCTCGTCCACCGACACAGCAGCTCCCGCCCCAAGACCTGACTGGGACTTCCGGATCTTCAGCTGGATCTATGGGAAAACCGGAATAGTGGGGAAAAATCTGATCAGATGTGTGAGCAAAGTGGGAAAGAACTGGGATGAAACCAGACAAATGAAGTGGAGGATATTGGTCTGAGGTTTGGTCAATTTAAATATAGCCATTTATGAATTCCTAGTTTAAAAAAAATAGGGAAAAATCCCATCTCTGAAAAAGAAAAATCCCAATAGAAAGGGAAAATGTTAAGATTACCGGGTCTTTCATTCCAGCTCCATCTTTGCCCAGGCCTTCTCCTTTCTTCCAGCCCATCTTCTCCAGCATCTTCCTTCCCTTGTTGACTTCACTGATCTCACTGTAACAGGAGGGAAACAGGCACATTGCAACGACTCAGAGTCACCACATCCTGGTCTTTCTACTTACACACACATTATGTGCACACACACACACTTGCCATCAACTGAACCAATCAGATTACCACGTACATGTGAACGGAGGCGGGTGCGTCGTCACGTTGGAAGGCTCCCTCGCTGCCCACGGTCTGACGACGAGACTCGGCCCTGTCAACATACCTGGGGTTCCTCAGGGCTTTGGTCTCCTCATACTCAGTGCTCTGTGGGACAGAGGGAGACACACTTACTAAACACAGTTATATACACACATAGTAATATCATACGAACTGCTGTTAGTGACAAGGAAAGAAGGTTCATAAGCTATGGGACTGCTCAGTCTCTTGCAACGTGCATGTCAACAAGATGTGAGACGAGCAAAAACAGAACCGTTTAATTGGACGAAAACCTCTGTAAGATAACATCTTTGTACTGTATACACAGAGAAGGCAGGGCAGGATCTGATTGGTAATCCTTTGTTGAAAATGTCCTTGCCAATCACTCATCACTGATTAACATAACAGCAGAAGGGGACAACAGATGAAGTTGTAGTGGATGAACAAGTCACTTACCTTCAGGCCATATTTGACCTTCATCTGTTTCAGTTCTTTCTGTCTGAGCAGCTCCTTGTCCTCTTTGGTTGGAGCTGGTCCTGAGGAACGACACACCCGGAAAGTTATAAACTGGGCTGTAGCATTAGTTACACTAATAATCATGCTGTGTGGGACATGGGTAGACATAAATTCATCAGCTGTGTTCTGCACCTGTCTGTTCCGGCTGGTTTCTCTGGTGTTTGCCGAGGTGAGCCATGACCTGCCCAGGTTCACAGCCGTCACAGGTGTCTGTACCAGAGTGGATGTGGAAGGACAGAACAGTCTCTCCCATCTTCACTTCATCCCCATGGGTCAGAGGGCAAGGGTCACACTTAGCTTTGGGCTGAGGGCAGTGAAAACAATAGTGTTACTACCTCACTTTCCAACCAAGGTGTGTGTGTGTGTGTGTGTGTGTGGGTCTGACCCACCTGAAGGATTCGGTTGCCATTGAGGACAGTTCCATTCTGGCTTCCCTGGTCCACTAGCATGTAGCACTGTTGGTCCTGGTCAAAGTACACCTCTGCATGAAACTGGGATTAAAACATGTTTTTATTTTTTTTATGTTGACACCTACTCATTCCAGGATTTTTCTTTATTTTTACTATTTTCTACATTGTAGAATAATAGTGAAGACATCAAAACAATGAAATGACACAAGGAATCATGTAGTAAACAAAAAAAGTGTTTAAAAAAATAATAATAATTCAAAGTGGCCACCCTTTGCCTTGACAGCTTTGCACACTCTTTGCATTCTCTCAACCCACTTCATGAGGTAGTCACCTGGAATGCATTTCAATTAACAGGTGTGCCTTGTTAAAAAGTTAATTTGTGGAATTTCTTTCCTTCTCAACACATTTGAGCCAATCAGTTGTGTTGTGAGAAGGTAGTGGTGGTATACATAATATATCCCTATTTGGTAAAAGACCAAGCCCATATTATGGCAATAACAGCTCAAATAAGCAAAGCGAAATGACAGTCCATCATTACTTTAAGACATGAAGGTCAGTCAATGCAGAACATTTCAAGAACTTTGAAAGATTCTTCAAGCATAGTCGCAAAAACCATCAAGCGCTACGATGAAACTGGCTCTCATGAGGGTTGCCACAGGAAAGGAAGATCCAGAGTTACATCTGCTGCAGAGGATAAATTCATTAGAGTTACCAGCCTCAGATTACAGCCCAAATAAATGCTTCAGAGTTCAAGTAACAGACACATCAACTGTTCAGAGGAGACTGTGTGAATCAGGCCTTCATGGTCAAATTGCTGCAAAGAAACCACTACTAAAGGATACGATTTGCAAGGGCAAAGAAACATGAACAATGGACATTAGACCGGTGGTAATCTGTCCTTTGGTCTGATAATCCAAATTTGAGATTTTTGGTAGGTGAACGGATGATCTCTGCATGCTTGGTTCCCACTGTGAAGCATGGAGGAGGTGTGATGGTGCTTTGCTGGTGAAACGGTTGGTGACTTATTTAGAATTCAAGGCACACTTAACCAGCATGGCTACCACAACATTCTGTAGCGATATGGTATCCCATCTGGTTTGCGCTTAGTGGGACTACCTTTTATTTTTCAACAGGACAATGACCCCAAACATACCTCTAGGCTGTGTAAGGGCTATTTGACCAAGGAGAGTGATGGAGTGCTGTATCAGATGACCTGACCTCCACAATCGGGTTGCGCAGCGATCTAAGGCACTGCATCTCAGTGGTGTCACCACAGATCCTGGTTTGAACCCCAGCTGTATCCCAACCGGCTGTGATCTGGAGTCCCCTAGGGTGGCGCACAATTGGCCCAGGGTCATCCGGGTTAGGGGAGGGTTTGGCCTGGGTAGGCCGTCATTGTAAAATAAGAATTTGTTCTTAAATGACGTGCCTAGTTAAATAAAGGTTCAATTAAATACATTTTTACATTTAAAAAAAAAATCCCTTTGGGTTGAGTTGGACCGCAGAGTGAAGGAAAAGCAGCCAACAAGTGCTCAGCATGTGGGAACTCCTTCAAGACTGTTTGAAAAGCATTCCTCATGAAGCTAGTTGAGAGAATTCCAAGAGTGTGCAAAGGGTGGCTACTTTGAAGAATCTCAAATATAAAATATATATAGATTTGTTTATCACTTTTCTGGTTACTACATGTTTCCCTATGTGTTATTTCAAAGTTTTGATGTCTTCTCTACTTTTCTACAATGTAGAAAACCCCTGGAATGAGCAGGTGTCCAAACCTTTGACTGGTACTGTATATAGAACCCATCAATACCATTCACATCTAATTTGAAGCCCTGCAGATTTCCTGTAATGCATGTAGCAGAATCAAACAAATCAATGAAATAGGTTGCCATACCTTACTGACTCCCATTTCAGATAATCTGATGGCATGGTTCATATCCTTTTCCCTGAAAATATAGAATTATGTTAAAACAGTCATTCAAAATGCCACAGGTAGTTTCAACTTCTATGTCAGAAGTGTTGATCTGAGCTCTCATCTCCCCCTTGTGATGAAATTGATGAACTGACCACTCATAGGCCTATTCAATCAAAATAATTTGGGAGAATCCCAACTAGTTTTGTTTGCCTCCTCTTCTCCTTCCTCGCCTCTTTTTGAAAAAGGTCAAAGGTAACCGAGGAGCGGAGGAAACTCTGAAAAAAAACGAGACTCCTTCTCCACTCGCGGGTCATCAGGCAAATTACATTTACAGTGGTGGAATCTCAAACTAAATGTGTAAAGTGATAACAACTCTTGGATGAAAGGATAAGTGGCATATTTTAAACGTGTGCACCTATTCCAAAGTGGGTGTGACGTATTTTAAAACACTATCCTCTGTCAAAGTAGGTCATCGAGGAGCGGATCAGACTCCTTCGTTCGCCTACTAACGAATTGACACTCTCCTCGACCACTTAACAGTTTCTGTGTCACGGAGGAGAGAGGACGGAGGAGTTGAGGAGAGGACAGACTTTTCCCAATTGAGAATCTCCCAGAGACTGTAGTGCTGTACTGACCTGCCA
This sequence comes from Oncorhynchus kisutch, assembly GCF_002021735.2. Taxonomy (NCBI): domain Eukaryota; kingdom Metazoa; phylum Chordata; class Actinopteri; order Salmoniformes; family Salmonidae; genus Oncorhynchus; species Oncorhynchus kisutch. The sequence continues at coordinate 7,377,956 of NC_034202.2, read as the reverse complement.
ATGGTGGCTGGAGAGTCAGCTGTGATGATGAAGAGTGTTCCTGTCTGTAACACAGGAGATCTGACCACTGTCACCCTCACACAGGGCGGCCACACCTCCTCAGCAACTAGGGACAGAATGTGCACACAATATCACATACCCATGACAATTATACTGAGCAAGATTTTAACTACAGGAAACATTGAGGAAGACCGATGAACAGGTGGTGTTAGATGTTTAACAAAGTGAAAACTACACAATGAGAAAAAGTTGACAGACTGAATAACCCTAAACAGTGTCCCTCCTCTCCTCACCTTCCTGACTCTCCATCTCTGACTCTGAGCTGTATTTGGTGGGAAGAGGGGGGGAAGAAGAGGAGGAAGTAGACTTCCATTCTCCCTCCGACTCGGTGATCTCCCCCTCCTCAGGCTCGCTGTTCCCACGCAAGCCATCACGCCCTGACGCAGCTGCCTCCTCCTTGCTGCCCAGTCTGTCCGACTTAGCCTTCTTCCTCCTTGAACTGCTCGCATCATCAGAGCGCGACCAGTCATTCCTCTTCTTCCTCTTCAGCAAGCGTTCAGCGCTCTTTGCCCGGCGAGTCTTTGAAGAGCTTTTCTTCTGTGGAGGAGTGTCTGGAGTGACAGACCGCCCCCTTTGCCTGCGCGAGGCCACTCCCCTCTTGGGGATTCGCCGCTCGATCCACTCCTCAAACTCGAGCTCCTTTACAAGGCCCTGTGAGCAGACATGCAACCAATCAGAAGGGAGGATTCACCTGAGGCATCTCCAGAGAACTAAATTGGTGGACACACCTCCCTGCATTGTTTAGGGATCATTTTTGGATATATGGGTCTCCGTTTTCAAAGACAGTAGGCCTATACTGCCTTCACAGTCAATTCATTGACTCAAGCTGCAACACAATGAGAGTGATCCTCAAAAGCATCCTCTTGACCAGACCAAGCAGCCACATCCCTGAGCTCTGAAACATGCCCTTTCGTTGCACTAGAGCGCTGGAGCTATACATCATGTCTGCATGGGGTCTTTCTGCTGGAAAAGTAGAGTCTGATGTGAGGAGTGTAAAAAAAAGTGTATCTCTACGAGAAACTGAGTTCCAGAAATAGGAAATCGTCCATGTTCGTCAGTGAGTGAATCACGTCTTCTACCCACGACCAGAGGAATAGCATTCAGTCGACTAAATGGCAGCGAGCAATAGCTAAAACTATGTACCTGACGAAAATGTAGTAGACTCTGCAGGATAAATAACCAAGGCTATAGCTGCAGAAATTCTAAAACCACTCCTGCAAATAAAAAATAAAAACTGAGACCACATAGATCAGAGTTGAAATGTATCTTAAAGAAGTCCATTACAATCACTAAACTTCTGAAGGTGAGATGCCTCAGGAGCCTCATGTCAGCCAATGAGCACAATTCAAAAACAGTAGGGATAACAGGTCAGTTATACACAACAATGAGAAATATGTAGCTAGTTAAAACAATTACCCCTTCTTAATCATTATTTCAAAGGAACATAACTCCAGAATTTGCTGTAATTCTCCTGTAGCGCTTCATCTCCAGTATAGTCACCCACCTTATCCTCCTGACGAGAGGATCTCTCTGGAACTTTCTTCCACTTCCTGCCCTTCTTGTCCAGGCTCCTTTTCTCCTGGCTGGTCTCTGAGACAGGCTGTACAGTAGGGACCTCTATCCTGGAGTGGAACTGGTACTTGCCACTCTCTGCATCGTAGTAGTAGTACATCCCTGTGTTGTTATCATAGTACAACTGACTGGCCTAGGTGAGGGAGAGAGTGACGCAATTAAAAAGACTGTTACATAATGGCATAGTAATGGCGTGTGTGGTTTAGTACCGAGTCGTAGTAGAAGCCAGTGCTGTGGTCGTAGTACATCCCGGTGGTCTCATCAAACACAAAGCCAGTCTGTGTCATGGCCTGCTCAGCAGTGGCTCTCAGCATGTCAGCTATAGAGCCTGCATCCACCTCTTGCTGGAACAAACACAAGTAAAGAAAGTAAAGTTCCCAACTCGTTTTTGCACTGTCATCAACCTAAAACCTTTACTTCTTGTGCCCCACCAAATAGATTATGGTCCTGTATTAGGGAAATGAGCTCTTTAAATAAAGATTATTTTTGGTTAGACAAGAGACCTCAATGTCCTCAGTCAGAACAGAATGATTGGCGGGGGGGGGACGGTATCCAAACTCACCTCTGGTTGTGCAGCAGTAACACCACCCTCCAGAGACACCTCTGTAACTGTCTCTGTGGCTGTCATTGTATCTGTAATCATATATGTAGCGGGGTCATTGGTTGATTCTGCAGCTGTCATCTCTGAGGCATCAGTGGCTTCCTGCCCCTCTGCTATCACAATCCCCTCGGTGTCTGTTGCCACACCATCACCGTGGTAGTAGCCTCCTCCATAGTAGTAGTTGTAATAATCTGAAAAGCACACAGACAAGGGTCAACGTATCTGTATGTGAGCAGAGCAACATAAAAAACAACTAAATCATTCACAAACTGCTGGTCCTGGAAAATAATCAGGTGTTCATTTTACAACCATCCAAACACAATATGATTTGCTCACCAGTTTCTGACCAGGTATATTCTACTGTCTGTGTCTCAGCTTCAGCTTTCTCTTTCGCCTTCGTCTTCCGTTCATGAATCTCTGTACTCAGCCTGTCGACCTATTGTATCAAATCACGGCAAAGAAAAAACCATAAGCGTCACTTGTAAATTTGTTTATTTGTGCATTTCAGAGACTTGTTCAATGATGGCTAGATTGTTCTTAGCAGCTAGCCTACCTGCTTCCTCAAGTCTTCGTTGTAGCCTTCTGTGTTCTTCTGAAGCCTCTCAGACTTGTTCAGTTGTTTCTGTAATGTGGTCAGTTGTTTCTGTAATGTGGTCAGTTCTTTTCTGCAGTTTTTCAGTTGCTTCTGTAGCGACTCTACTTTCTGGCGAAGCTCAGCCACCTCGGACTCCGACCCATCCTCTCCTCCACTCGCCTCCTCTCCATTTGTCGCCATACTCCCAGCTGGAATCGACACACAGGGCCACATGTAAAGTGAATGTTGAAAAAACAAAATGTCATTCGAATTGACCTGACCATGTACGCATGCGTTCGGTGTCAGCGCCACACACTGACACACAGGGTAAGTTTACCTATAAGCCAAACAAAATCTAAGTTTAGACATTTCTATAATATAGTGCCCTAATTTTTGTAAGAAAAGTGGAGACTAAAATGAAAGATTAATCTCTCGTGAATTTTTATGTTTGAATATTTGATAAAACAAGTGAAAAGTCCAGACTGGGCTTAATGGGTACCGAGTGTACCCCCCCCCCCCCAACGGGGGTTCCAAATAAACCCACCTCTAAAATAATCCATTTGAATTATATCAATCACCACTAAAGTTATTAAAAATAAACTGATCGGTTAGAACACAACCCTGCACCCACACTGGCCCTCTGTCGATAAGAAGCAACGCTCAAAAGACCATAACACACACACAACGTTCAATAAATGATCTGAAAGCTGAATTACATTTGCTGTACTGCTATTCTTGTTAATGAGTCCCAACTTGTCTTCCTTAAGCCTATACGAAGACAGTTTCAAATCTCCCTCTCTACTGTGCATTACAAAATGTAAAGGTGGTAGACCAAAAAAATTGAAATCACCTGGATGAATGAAGGACAACAATATGACAATGCCCCCACCCAAAAGTACATGAGTGGTCGCCCAATAGTCATCTTCTTGTTCCTCATTTGATTGCATATTTTGTCGACCACTTGTAGGTCTTCTATCCCTGATATCCCTCAACCCTGGTCGTCGTCTTCTCTCTCTGCATCAGTGACTACCGGTCCACTCAAAACTTCCTGATAAGTGTGGAGAAGTTTCTAATCTTGGTAAATCAACAAATCTGAGCAAAAAACATTTATACTGAACAAAAATATAAACGCAACATGTAAAGTATTGATCCCATGTTTCATGAGCTGAATTTATAATGTCAAGCCCTGCATGCTTTTTTTTCATAAGTCTCATGGAATGTAGGTTTACATTGAACACAAAACAACTGAGAGAACATTGGCCACAGATGTCTCAAGTGTGTCTCAAATGTCCACCAGAGCTGTTGCCAGAGAATTTAATGTTAATTTATTTGGCAGTACATCCAACTGGCCTCACAACCGCAGACCATGTGTAACCACGCAAGCCCACGACCCCCACATCCGGCTTCTTCACCTGTGGGATTGTCTGAGATCAGCCACCTGGACAGCTGATGAAACGGAGGTGTATTTCTGCTTGTAACAAAGCCCTTGTGTGTGTGTGTGTGTGTGGGGGGGGGGGGGGGGGGGGGGGGGGGGCTCCCCAGTGGGTGGGCCTATACCCTCCCAGGCCCACCCATGTCTGTGCCCCTGCCTAGTCATGTGAAATCTATACATTAAATTGACTGATTTCCTTATATGAACTGTACCTCAGTAAAACTGTTGAAATTGTTGCATGTTGTGTTTATATTTTTGTTAAGTATATTTATGCTCATGTTCATTGAATATTAGGGATATCAACACACCATCTCCAAGTGTTTCAATGCCACGTGGGCTTAATAGGAGCCGACTGGGTTTAATTGGAACAGTGATTTATGGTGAAAAATAATGACTGGCAAAGCCTACTCATTAAATATTTGGAAACCAATAGTTTGGGGTATAAATATACACTATAGACTACAATATTATGCAATGATATTAGTAGTAATAGTAATGATCATCTTGAACAATATGTATTTATTGTCATTTACATTCTGTATTTACAAAAATGGCATCTATGTATAACAATGCAAGGTTAATTTCACAGTAAAATGAGGCAAAATGCATTCAATTAATGTGAACTGTGAATGGCCAAAATCTATTATCTTGTAGTTCACCAAGTCAGGTTGCTACTGTGTGAATGTGACATGCAGGCACAACTGACAGCATACATTATTTGTATTTGTAAATAGCAAATAACACACATAAAATATGCTATCATGTGCATATACCAGCACATGAATCTCTTAATTTGACATTATCTGAGAAAGTACAAACACATATCTGGAAAATGTGTTAATCCCATGGTCGCCTCAACGTTTTTTTTTGCAACTTTGAAATTGTCCACTAGTCAATAACTTAATAATAGAACATGATTGGCTTAGATTTTTTTTTTAACTGTTAGGGATATTTTTATTTTTTAAATTTAAATGGAAGTGTGTTTACTATAATATGTATGTTTACGCTAATCATTACGCCGATTCTGTTGCAACATGTTTTGAAACTGTTTAACGTTACTCCAAACGGAAACGCAAACAAGTGTTTCTATTCTATTTGATAAACTCAGGTAGGTCCCTCCGTTTCGTTTACAACGTTTGCTTCCGTTTGGTTCTTAAACGTTAAACGGTTTCCGTAATGAATGCATTTTAAAAAGGCTGTTTAATTGTTTGTAATTGTATATTAATGTTAATTGTATATATTTCGTCAAATGTCCAAGGCCGAACTAAGTGGATAACCAGTAGAGTACAGTTGAAATGAGTGTTTGCGCCTTCATTCATTGATAAGGATAAACTGCCTAGTTAGCTGTATGGTCTTACCGATTCGTTTGTATTCCTCGCTTGGACGCTCGCGCTCCTTTCTCTCCGCCGAGAATATCAACCTGAAAGTTGAACATAAACATCTTGTAACCACCCTGCATTGCTGACACATCCGACCACATGTTTTGTTGATAATAAAGAGAGTTACAATTGGTACAGTTGATGTGTTTACAATCCACTTCGACCATGGCCTCTATTTTTTTATACGTATTACGTCACTTTCTTCTTCTACGGTACAACATCACACCGTTGGCAGAGGGCGCCACCTGTGGTTTGGAATGAGAATAGGCTACATATTTGGAAATAACTGATTATCTCTGGTTGAATACAAATACACAGCTATCTCAGAGGTTTGTGCTATAAAAAAAAATCAAATTAAACTGATACTATCGATTATCATTCACATCGACTTTCAAAACGTTCTGTTAGACCTCACACTCAATGTCAACAAAACAAAGAAGATGATCGTGGACTTCAGGAAACAGCAGAGGGAGCAGCCCCCAATCCACATCGACGGGACAGTAGTGGAGAAGGTGGAAAGTTTTAAGTTCCTCGGCGTACACATCACGGACTAACTGAAATGGTCCACCCACACAGACAGCATGTTGAACAAGGCGCAGCAGCGCATCTTCAACCTCAGGAGGCTGAAGAAATTCGGCTTGTCACCAAAAACACTCACAAACTTTTACAGATGCACAATCGAGAGCATCCTGTCGGGCTGTATCACCACCTGGTACGCAACTGCTCCGCCCACAACCGTAAGGCTCTCCAGAGGGTAGTGAGGTCTGCACAACGCATCACAGGAGGCAAACTACCTGCCCCCCAGGACACCTACACCATCCGATGTCACAGGAAGGCCAAAAAGATAATCAAGGACAACAACCACCCGAGCCACTGCCTGTTCACCCCGCTATCATCCAGAAGGCGAGGTCAGTACAGGTGCATCAAAGCTGGGACCGAGAGACTGAAAAACAGCTTCTATCTCAAGGCCATCAGACTGTTAAACAGCCATCACTAACATTGAGTGGCTGCTGCCAACATACTGACTCAAATCTCTAGCCACTTTAATAATTCAAAATTGGATGTTATAAAATGTATCACTAGCCACTTTAAACAATGCCACTTTATATAATGTTTACATACCCTACATTACTCATCTCATATGTATATACTGTACTCTATACCATCCACTTCATCTTGCCTATGCCGTTCAGCAATCGTTCTTCCATATTTTTATGTACATATTCTTATTCATTCCTTTACACTTGTCTGTATGAGGTAGTTGTTGTGAAATTGTTAGATGACATGTTAGATATTACTGCACGGTCGGAACTAGAAGCACAAGCATTTTGCTACACTCGCATTAACATCTGCTAACCGTGTGTATGTGACCAATAATATTTGATTTGATTTGACTTAATTTGATTTAGACTGGAGAAGTGTAAATACTCACTGCACTCAATGTACTTTTAATAAATACTTCCACATACAAACCAGCAGGGGTCATCACAAGTATTGATGTTGAGGTTATGATCAAATTATTTGCCAAGCTTTGTTTTCCAGCTTTTGACCGTTCCAAATCCAAACATTAAGAAATACAACTGTTAAATGTTGTCTCCGGAGTGAAGTCGAACAACTTCAACAAATCACACAAATGAAAAACAGGTGAGAAGCTCCATTAACAGTGACTCCTCTCTTTCTCAACACCTGTGTAGAACACTTCCCCTCTTTATTACCAAGTAGTGGCAGCAGCAGCATACTGCCAGGGTCCTAATGAAGAGTCACAGAGTCTTACACACACGCAGTGGCGGATTTAGGAATAGGCGACATGGGCAGCCGCCCAGGGCGGCATCTTGCCGGGGGCGGCATGGGGCGCCCGCACAAATGAATAAATAAATCAAATATATTCCGAATGGTGACATTTGCACGATCAGTGTTCTGTCGCTGATTTGCACGTCACGTCAATTATATCATGTCACCGTGTGGGACTGTGGGTCAGTTAACCTTGTTGGAGTGGGCGCCCTGAGTTTGTATCATGTCACCGTGTGGGACTGTGGGTCAGTTAACCTTGTTGGAGTGGGCGCCCTGAGTTTGTATCATGTCACCGTGTGGGACTGTGGGTCAGTTAACCTTGTTGGAGTGGGCGCCCTGAGTTTGTATCATGTCACCGTGTGGGACTGTGGGTCAGTTAACCTTGTTGGAGTGGGCGCCCTGAGTTTGTGAGTTTGTGAGCTAGCCCGGGAGTGGGGGAATCTATCAAATAGCGCACGTACTAATGCAATTAGTAATGCAATTAGTAATGCAATTAGTAATGCAATTAGTAATGCAATTAGTTGTGCGTTTCTTGTTTGAAGTGCAATAGTGTAATAATCAGGTTCTCTTCTTTATAAGTGTGTTATTCTATTTGTGTGATATAGGATTTGTGCAATTTAGTTGTATTTGTGTGTGTTTGTTAGCAATAGTGTAATAGTGTAAAAATTGCATTCTCTTTTTTATTTGTATTTATATACTACAATTTGTTTCTATTTTTCTTTGTTACTTCTTTTTTTATATTTATGACTCTTAATTTTTGTATATATATATATATTTATATAGGAGGGGGGGTTCGCCAAGGGAGCCATACAAGCTAGAACCGTCACCTGCCGCACATGCAAATTAATAAAGAGATTGTAATGTAAAAGGGAGTTACAGGGGAGTGCTGAAGAGAGATGTGACTTCCTGTTACTCACTGAGAGGAGGATGTCAGCCGTCTACTAATTAGCTGGAAATACAGGCTTAATTAGTTGACTCATTTTACAGGCATAGATAATGGAGGAAGCATAGAGAGCCCGGGAGCCCAGTGCAGGTACGTGTGCACACACACACACACACACACACACACACACACACACACACACACACACACACACACACACACACACACACACACACACACACAGGAAGTGTGATGAGTGATTTATGTAATGCACGAGCCTTTAAGATTTAATGCACTCCAACTCCCTTAATTGCGGCTCCTGAGTGGCGCAGTGGTCTAAGGCACTGCATCTCAGTGCAAGAGGTGTCACTACAGTCCCTGGTTCGAATCCGGGCTGTATCACATCCTGCCGTGATTGGGAGTCCCATAGGGCTGCATACAATTGGCCCAGCGGTGTCCTGGTCAACTGACTTGCCTAGTTAAATCACGGTTAAATAAAAAAAGAAAGAAAATAGGTATTTGCGTTCCATGCGTATCCGTGACCTCACTGTGCTGCTGCTGAACATTCAAGGGGATTCATGATACAGACAGGTACAGTACCTACCACATGGACCTCTCTCTACCTCCCTCTTCAATTTAAGGGCTTTATTGGCATGGGGAAACATATGTTAACATTGCCAAAGCAAGTTTTATTTATTTATTTATTTTACCTTTATTTAACCAGGTAGGCAAGTTGAGAACAAGTTCTCATTTACAATTGCGACCTGGCCAAGATAAAGCAAAGCAGTTCGACAGATAAAACGACACAGAGTTACACATGGAGTAAAAACAAACATACAGTCAATAATGCAGTATAAACAAGTCTATATACAATGTGAGCAAATGAGGTGAGAAGGGAGGTAAAGGCAAAAAAGGCCAAGATGGCAAAGTAAATACAATATAGCAAGTAAAATACTGGAATGGTAGTTTTGCAATGGAAGAATGTGCAAAGTAGAAATAAAAAAATAATGGGGTGCAAAGGAGCAAAATAAATAAATAAATAAAAATTAAATACAGTTGGGAAAGAGGTAGTTGTTTGGGCTAAATTATAGGTGGGCTATGTACAGGTGCAGTAATCTGTGAGCTGCTCTGACAGTTGGTGCTTAAAGCTAGTGAGGGAGATAAGTGTTTCCAGTTTCAGAGATTTTTGTAGTTCGTTCCAGTCATTGGCAGCAGAGAACTGGAAGGAGAGGCGGCCAAAGAAAGAATTGGTTTTGGGGGTGACTAGAGAGATAGATAATAAACAAAAGTGTAATAAACAATAAAAAATGAACAGTAAACATTACACTCACAAAAGTTCCAAAAGAATAAAGACACTGCAAATGTCATATTATGTGTAAATAGTTAAAGTACAAAAGGGAAATAAATAAACCTAAATATGGGTTGTATTTACAATGGTGTTTGTTCTTCATTGGTTCCCCTTTTCTTGTGGCAACAGGTGACAAATCTCTCTCCCTCTCTCTCAATTTCAATTTAAGGGCTTTATTTGTCATGGGAAACGTATTGCCAAAAGGTCACAAAATGTGCTGCTGTGATGGCACACCCCTGTGGTATTTCACCCAATAGATATGGGAGTTTATCAAAATTGGATTTGTTTTTGAAATTCTTTGTGGGTCTGTGTAATCTGAGGGAAATATGTGTCTCTAATATGGTCATACATTTGGCAGGAGGTCAGGAAGTGCAGCTCAGTTTCCACTTCATTTTGTGGGCAGTGTGCACATAGCCTGTCTTCTCTTGAGAGCCAGGTCTGCCTACGGCGGCATTTCTCAATAGCAAGGCTAAGCTCACTGAGTCTGTACATAGTCAAAGCTTTCCTTAAGTTTGGGTCAGTCACAGTGGTCAGATATTCTGCCACTGTGTACTCTCTGTTTAGGGCCAAATAGCATTTTAGTTTGTGTTAATTAGTTTTGTTCATTATTTCCAAAATGTCAAGTAATTGTCTTTTTGTTTTCTCATGATTTGGTTGGGTCTAATTGTGTTACTGTCCTGGGGCTCTGTGGGGTCTGTTTGTGTTTGTGAACAGAGCCCCAGGACCAGCTTGCTTAGGGGGCTCTTCTCCAGGTTTATTTCTCTGTAGGTGATGGCTTTGTTATGGAAGGTTTGGGTATTGCTTTCTTTTAGGTGGTTGTAGTATTTAACAACTCTTTCTCTCTCTCACACACAGACATGAGCGCATACTCCTCCATCCCTGTGTCTCTAGGCTTTTTCCCTCCTTCCAGACTCCTGTCCCTCCCTTCCTGTCATCCACACTATGAGATGTTAATCCCTCAGTCATTTTGCCATGACCACTGAAGTGTGTAGACCTGCAAACAGTTTTCAGTTTCCCCAAGGCAGCCTGACGGTTAAGAGAGTGGGGCCAGTAACCGAAAGGTTGTTGGTTTGAATCCCTGATCTGACAAAGTTGAAAAATCTGTTGTTTTGCCCTTGAGCAAGGCAGTTAACCCCCAACAAACACAGCTCCCTGCATGCTGATGATGTGGAAGTTGATTAAGGCAGCCCCCCCCCCCTCCCCCGGGAACCTCTCTGATTCAGAGGGGTTGGGTTAAACGAGGAAGACCCATTTCGGTTGAATGCGTCCAGTTGTGCAACTGACTCGATACCCCATTTCCCCGATTCTGCATGCTGGCTCCTAGTCAAAATGAATTCACCACACTACTACAGCGGTCCAGATACACTTGGCCCTGGTGAGGGAGTTGCATGCTCCACACATTGGAACGTGTGAGTGTTTGGTTAGGTTTCGCATCAACCTGTTAGTTATTAAGGCCCTGATCCCCTGGCCCATAGAGAGAAGTGGAATAAGGGAGGATAGTGGTAGGGAGTGGAGGAAAGGTAAAGGGGGCGCTGCTGACAGAGAGGATGTAAGGGTGGGTGGAGGGCTGGGGATTCGAGCTGATATTTGTAACCGAATCTCCCAGAATAGCCGTGTTTAGGGAGGCATCTGCATGTGGATGACATTCTCCATGCGTAGGACAATTCCTCCTAATGAGAAATGGTAATCCACAATGTGAAAATGCTGGTTGGTATTATAATATTCACATTTCAAAATGCAGTATCCCCAATGTGATCTGTGTAAAATTGGAAATAGTCTCCTTTGAAATGTTTGTGTGGTAAAAGAGATATCCTGTACGTCATTGCACTGTAACAAATTGCTGTACATTTGTTAGCTTCTCTAATTCTTTATTACAGTACTGTAAAGAGCAATGCATTATGGGGGCTCAATGGCATTCCACTACTCTGATGCAAAATGACATCAATGTTGCTGTATATTTACAGCAGCATACTGGGAATTATGGTGCATTGTGGGAAAAGGTTGTGGGCGGAGAAAGACTCTCTATCTCATGAACACATTTTGAGGCATGCCTTGTAAGAGGCTATATTTGTTTCACCCGGTAGTGAGAATGCAGGACTCCACAGAATACAGTACCACATACCCTATTGTTGGAATCTAATTTACTGGCTACTATACTGCCAGTAATTAACTGTAATTCAATAACACCCCACAGACTACAGTACCATACTGTATTTTTTGGCTCATGAAAACATTTTGAGGCATGCCTTGTAAGAGGCTATATTTGTTTCACTGTAATTTTAGTACAATCCATTTTAACCCCCCAAAATACTATGTTGCTGTTTTGCTATATATTCACTGCTGCGTTCTGTAAATTTTGGGTGAATTGTGGAAAAATGTTGTGGGAGGGAAAGAATCGTTGGCTTATTAACGTATTTTGAGGCGTGCCTTGGACGTGGCCATATTTGTTGCACCCGTTAGTGGGAATGCTGTACCAATTTAACCGATATGTGGTTGTCACGCCCTGGTCTAAGTATTTTGTGTTTTTCTTCATGTATTGGGTCAGGCCAGGGTGTGGCATGGGGTTTTTGTATTGTGGTGTGTTTTGTCTTGGGGTTTTGGTGTGTATGTATTGGGATTGTAGCTAGTGGGGTTATCTAGCAAAGTCTATGGCTGTCTGGAGTGGTTCTCAATCAGAGGCAGGTGTTTATCGTTGTCTCTGATTGGGAACCATATTTAGGCAGCCATATTCTTTGAGTTTGTCGTGGGTGATTGTCGTTAGTGTCCTTGTTCCTATCGTTGTTAGTTTTCACAAGTATAGGCTGTTTCGGTTTTCGTTTCGTTATTTACATTCTTTGTTTTGTAGTGTTTGTGTTACTTCGTGTTTACGTTATTCATTAAACATGGATCGCAATCTACACGCTGCATTTTGGTCCGACTCTCCTTCACACCTAGAAAACCGTAACAGTGGTTCCAAATGATGTCTTAAAATGAAAAAAGAATCTATAAGGGTAGTTTTGAGATATTAATATTCATAATTTTTACATTGAATAAATTAATGGGATTTTTTTATTTTTATATATTTTTTAAATCAACAGTTACTCTATATTATAGAGCACACTATAAGGAGGATAATGACATCAAGATGTTGTCTGTATAATGTATGGTTCACAGGTCATAGGGTCTTACAGAAGACATCTATAGGTCTGAAAAGGACCTAAATTCGCCACTTTAATCATGATTTCCTCCCCACAAAGTTTGTGTAAAAAAAGCTGTAAAGTGAGAATTGCCAGAACAATCTGATATACCGAAAATACAAAAGTATTTGGACACTTGCTTGTCGAACCTCTCATACAGAAATCATGGGCATTAAAAATGAAGTTGGTCCCCCCCTTTGCTGCTATAACATCCTCCACTCTTCTGGGAAGGTTTTCCACTAGATGTTGGAACATTGCTGCTATAACAGCCTCCACTCTTCTGGGAAGGCTTTCTACTAGATGTTGGAACATTGCTGCTATAACAGCCTCCACTCTTCTGGGAAGGCTTTCTACTAGATGTTGGAACATTGCTGCTATAACAGCCTCCACTCTTCTGGGAAGGCTTTCCACTAGATGTAGGAACATTGCTGCTATAACAGCCTCCACTCTTCTGGGAAGACTTTCCACTAGATGTTGGAACATTGCTGCTATAACAGCCTCCACTCTTCTGGGAAGGCTTTCTACTAGATGTTGGAACATTGCTGCTATAACAGCCTCCACTCTTCTGGGAAGGCTTTCCACTAGATGTTGGAACATTGCTGCTATAACATCCTCCACTCTTCTGGGAAGGCTTTCCACTAGATGTTGGAACATTGCTGCTATAACAGCCTCCACTCTTCTGGGAAGGCTTTCCACTAGATGTTGGAACATTGCTGCTATAACATCCTCCACTCTTCTGGGAAGGCTTTCCACTAGATGTTGGAACATTGCTGCTATAACATCCTCCACTCTTCTGGGAAGGCTTTCCACTAGATGTTGAAACATTGCTGTGGGGACTTGCTTCCATTCAGCCACAAGAGCATTAGTGAGGTTGGGCACAGATGTTGGGCGATTAGGCCTGGCTCAAAGTCGGCGTTCCAATTCCTCCCAAAGGTGTTCGTTGGGGTTGAGACCTGCACTGGAACTAAGGGGACTAGCCCAAACCATGAAAAACAGCCCCAGACAATTATTCCTCTTCCACCAAACTTTACAGTTGGCACTATATATTGGGGCGGGTAGCATTCTCCTGGCATCCGCCAAACCCAGATTCGTCCATCGGACTGCCTGATGGTGAAGCGTGATTCATCACTCCAGAGAACGCGTTTCCACTGCTACAGAGTCCAATGGCGGCAAGCTTTACACCACTCCAGTCGACGCTTCGCAATGCGCATGGTGATTTTAGGCTTGTATGCGGCTGCTTGGCCATGGAAATCCATTTCATGAAGCTCCCGATGAACAGTTCTTGTGCTGACGTTGCTTCCAGAGGCAGTTTGGAACTCGGTAGAGAGTGTTGCTACCGAGGACAGACATATTTTTTGTGCTATGCGCTTCAGCACTCGACGGTCCTGTTCTGTGAGCTTGTGTTTCCACTTCACAATAACAGCACTTACAGTTGACCGGGGCAGCTCTAGCAGGGCATAAATTGGACGAACTGACATGTTGGAAAGGTGGCATCCTATAAAGGTGCCACGTTGAAAGTGACTGAGCTCTTCAGTAAGGCCATTCTACTGCCAATGTTTGTCTATGGAGATTGCATGGCTGTGTGCTTGATTTTTTTTCTTCACACCTGTCAGCAAGAGGGGTAGCTGAAATAGCCGAATCCACTAATTTGAAGGGGTATTTTCCGGTCCTCCCGGTGTGAAGTGATCGGTAAGGTCACTGGGGATCCACACGATGTGGATCATATTGAACTGGTTTTCTGCTCTTTGGTTTATGTCTGATAATCCAGGCTGTTGGCGTGTCATTACATGATCAAGTGTTTGGGATGCATGCTGGCCTCAGAAGGATTTTATTCCATGAAACCAACAGGTGGTGGAATTGGACACCACCGATGTAAAAAAAGATGATTGTCCCATATTTACACCCACACACCGCCAAAAACGATGCTGATTACCACTTGGCTGTCTGGCTTACCCATTCTCTCCAATTCTGTTGTACTGATCATTTGAAAGTATTACATTAGTTCTACAATGTTAAAAGTAGCCTAGAGGAATTACTGAAATGAGAACAGACACTTGGATAAAACTGTCAGACAGAGGTTTTAATACAAGTCCTTCACAGTTCACACACACACACACAACAGCAGCTCCCTGATGGGAATGCCGTGTTACCAACCAGCCTGGGAAGGGGATCCAGTGGGCTGTACTGTACTCTGATGAAGGGCACTGAGCTGGAGTCAAATCAATCTGCTGTCTGTCAGGAGACTTTGCCATGAGGCTGACGTCTGCATTGAAACTGGGCTGTGGGAGGGTGGAGTCTGAGGGGAGGTGTGTGTGCTTGCGTGTGTGCGTGTGTCGGTGAGACTTGAGTTCCTGTCTGGCCCTATGCTCTCCAGACGCCTGAGGCAGTTCATCTTGGTGAGGTGTCATCCTCCCTGAATAAGCTGTCAGTCAGCTATATAATGAATATCAACATAATGGATGGGATTGGCTTTTAATCCCAGACGCCACGTGGCACAATGACATCACAGCAGGATGAATTATGGCAGCTTCAAAAGAGGATCCTCGCTATCCCTATCCTATACAACATCGCCATCCTAGAATCCACCCGAATAACGCTCCCTTTCACTAGTTCTCTTTCACATCTCTGAGGTGGAGAAAAACGTGGCATAGATATTTGGCCCATAGAACTGTAAAGTACTGTAGTTCTAATATCATAATAGCTGTATGAGTAGAGATACTGTATACGTAGATGTCTTGGATTGCCAAACTCAAGTTACCCACCTTAGTCCCGAAAATAGGTGTTTGCATCCAGGAGAAAACCCTGTTAAAACCCTATGTTGAACCTGGTGTTCTTTTATTCTTTGTGTTATGCTCTAATTGAAAAAACGGCACACAGGAGTTCACAAAGCATCACTTATTTATTATGCTAATGTTCTGACGAAGGTGGAAAGGTTGAAACATCAGCACAATAAATAAGTTATGTTTTGCATGCATAGTGAGTGGGAGGGACTTGTAGTGTAAACTGTTTTCTTTCAGCACATCGGCCCAGCACCTACAGTACCAGATGTGAATTTTACAGTGCTGTAATAATGTGACCTTCTCCTACAGTAATCTAGAAGGCCTCATCCAGAGCCACAGGGACCTGCACCAGATTGCTTATGATCAATTACTAGACCTGTCCATCAGAGCTGGGAGCCCTACACAAGCACACAGCCGCACACACACATGCACGCTCAAGCCATCCCCCCTTGTTAGAGACGTCTTCCAGGCAACGTCTCCCTGTTTTCACACTCCTTTTAGTATATTAACGCATAGGTAGGACCGATGGCCACTCACTAACACAGCTTACATCTTATATAAGAGTTTGCATTGTGTGTGACGTCTAAATCTGTTTTAGTGGTGATATTCCCATGTTAATGAAAGACAGCTATGATCACAGTTTATCAGTGCCTGATGTGAGTGGACCTTGTGTGAATCTGTGTGTGCGTGTGCGTGTGCGTGTGTGTGTCCATTATCCCCTGTGGTGTTCCACATCACTACGACGTCAGAGTATCAGCTGGGTTAGGGAAGATTAGAGGCAAGGTGTGACGTTTGAGTGGCCCACCGTGAGTGTGTGGGTGTGTATGTGTGTGTCAGTAGTGGCAAGGTGTGAAGTTTTACTGTGCGAGGGTAAATGTGATGTGTCAGATTACAGTGAATCGGTAAACAACTACAGGAGTTGATTAAAGGAGAGATGTGGATGGGTAACGAACCTGTCCGTCGACTACACCATCAGCTGGAAGCAGCTTTGTATCTGGCCTGCAGGATAAGGCACCCTACGTTTAGGAGTTATGTGTTATAATTCATTTACCCTAACCTTAACACTTATCCTAACTCCTGCGCATGATTCAGTGCTGGTACTCCTTGTATATATGCGTTGTTGGGAATGGCTTTGTAAGTAAGCATTTCACTGTAAATTTCTGTTTAAAACAGATAAACGTATGCAGAAATGTAGGGGGAAATGACAGAATTTGTTTGTGTTGAGAAAGTTAGAATTGAGGGGGTGAATGATTACATATCGAACATAATATGATAATTTTTTACCAGAACATGTCACTGTAAAGAGAGTACTAAATGAACTAAACTACTGTACAGCCATTTGTCCTGATTGCTCCTCAACACACATTCAGCATGAAATCTATGCTGTTGGTCTACCTTGAGAGTGAACAAATCAGTTCGAGTCATTGTACGTTATAGCTATCCTGTCTTGAGCTTTGTTCAATGTCACAACGCTGTTGTGTGCTCCATCCAAACTGTCACAATACCTTTCTCTCAGGTCTCTATGCCCTGAGGAGATCTGCCATTTTTACGCAAATACACACACTCTCTGTGTGTGTCTCTCTCCATCGAAGAGACTGAGCAGCTCTCTGCTCCCAGCTCTTGTTGAAACCCTGTTGTTTCAGTGAGTTGGACAACAGAGAGAAACATTGTGCATATGAAATCCCTGAATGGTGTTTTTAGCCTCCAGGCATTCCCACTATTCCTTCATCGTATGAGACAGGACTCAGACACAATATCAGATAGATAAACGTATATTATAGTAGAGAGAGTAGAGAGTGTAGGAGAAGACAGTCTTCTGAGGGATTGTGGCGTCTGGAATCGTAGTGGATGCTTCTTTATTGTTTTGGTAGATTTCGCAAGACTTGATTGTTGCATTTCTTTTCCAATCGCCTTGGTTTGAAGAGAACTGTAGTGTTGTTTTCAAGCCAGAAAGCAAGGTCTCTGTGAACACCATGGGTGATTTAGGCTCAAACAGAAATGCCAGGTAATATTCTGTAGGTGTGGAGAGCAAATCAACCAGATGCTGCTTGCGTGACCAAACTCTATTCATAGAGCTTCTATTGTCATTTCATTTCCTGGTGGTGACAGTATTACAGTTGCACATCCAGATTATAGTTTTTGCTCTAACTTCATAAAGTGCCCATGCTGGAATCTGGTCTCACATCAGACAGCATTATTTGACGTTTGAACGTAGCCTTGCAGTTGGACGCTTGGCGACAGTTGGACAAACGTCAAGAATGAAAGTGAGTTTTTGATATCAGAACTCATCCCATTGCTAACTGTACCTTCTCGTATTTGTGAAGGAACGGGGAATAGGGAGACAAAAGAGACTCGTCCTCTCTGGAGAAAACATCTCCCTGGGGACAGATCTATTCCACGTTGGTTCAACGTAATTGAATTGAAATGGTGTGGAAACAAAGTTGATCCAGCCAGTATATGCCCAGTGGGATGTGCATCTCTCCCTTAATAAACCAGTGACATCATAATCACTAAGCTAATGACAGCCATTATAAGTGGCGTCATTAGGCCTGGGCTTCTGGGGCTTCAGCCCGGGATGTTTTTGGTCCAGCCCCAAACCTTTTGATGGTCATAAAAAAAAGTGTTTTTCCCTGTGACAAAAACTACAACAATATAATATACTGCAAGAAGCCCCTGGAGTGAGACGGTGACGGCTGTGTGTGATTGGTCGAGATTTTTCAACTCCAATCACGTCCCTTCACCCCTCCCCCACCCCTACAGCACCGGTTAGATGTTAATGTCATTACTCAGCCTGTCACTCAGTCAGAGTCTGCAGCATAGCAGAGCAAATATGGATATTCTGAACTTCTTCCGAAAGGGAGGCAAAAAAAGTGAGCAGGTTGAGCATCAGCAGGCAGCAGTGAATGAGAACAGCCAGAGAGCTAAAGTGCAGCAGCAGAAGCAGAGTTAGCCACAGGTTTGGGCAGGGTTGGTGCTAGCTAACTAGCTAGTTAGTCTCTCTCGGCTAATGCCAATAAGCTAGCGTTAGCACTCAGCATCCTTAAGCTATTGGGTGTCAGTCGGAGTTATTTAACAGTATATTTAGTAAATGGGCAAGCTAAGGATGTTGATATAAGTCATGCTATTAGAAAAAGTATTTATTTCCAGCGAGTGTATTTGATGGGTTTTGTTTCTGCAGCTAGCTTGGCTGGCTAGCCACTTTGGTAGCTACTCTCTGGCTAGCTAGCTGAGACCAAAGAGATGAGAGATTACTATTTAAATGAAGCTGCCAGTTGAGGACTTGTGAGGCATCTGCTTCTCAAACTAGACACTCTAATGTACTTGTCCTCTTGCTCAGTTGTGCACCAGGGCCTCCCACTCCTCATTATATTCATTCTGGTTAGAGACAGTTTGCGCTGTTCTGTGAAGGGAGTAGTACACAGCGTTGTACGAGATCTTCAGTTTCTTGGCAATTTCTTGCATGGAATAGCCTTCATTTCTCAGAACAAGAATAGACTGACGAGTTTCAGAAGAAAGTTATTTGTTTCTTGCCATTTTGAGCCTGTAATTGAACCCACAAATGCCAATGCTCCAGATACTCAACTAAAGAAGGCCAGTTTTATTGCTTCTTTAATCAAAATGACAGTTTTCAGCTGTGCTAACATAATTGCAAAATCATTTTCTAATGATCAATTAGCCTTTTAAAATTATAAACCTGGATTAGTTAACACAACGTGCCATTGGAACACAGGAGTGATGTTTGCTAATAATGGGCCTATATGTATATATATATATATTTTTAAATCAGCCGTTTCCAGCTATAATAGTCATTTACAACAGTAACAATACACTGTATTTCTGATCAATTTGATGTTATTTTAATGGACAAAAGGACATTTTTAAGAGACCCCAAACTTTTGAACGGTAGTGTATATGATTTTTTATAGATTTGCAAACATTTCTAAAAACCTGTTTTTGCTTTGTCATTATGGGGTATTGTGTGTAGATTGATGAGGGAAAATAACCATTTAATCCATTTCAGAATAAGGCTGAAACATTCAATGTCGTCTTGGTAAGTAACTCCAGTGTATATTTGGCCTTGCATTTTAGGTTATTGTTCTGCTGAAAGGTGTATTCATCTCCCAGTGTCTGTTGCAAAACAGACTAAACCAGGTTTTCCTATAAGACTTTGCCTGTGCTTAGCTCTATTCCTTTTCTTTTTATCCTAAAAAAACCTTCTTAGTCCTTGCCGATGACAAGCATACCCATAACCTGATGCAGCCATCACAATGCTTGAAAATATGAAGAGTGGTACTCAGTGATGTGTTATGTTAGATTTGCCCTAAACATAATGCTTTGTCTTCAGGACAAAAAGTTAATTTCTCTGACAAATTGTTGCAGTATTACAATTGCCAACAGGATTCATGTTTAGGAATATTTGTATTCTGTCATTTAGGTTATTATTTGAAGTATGTTGAGAATGTTGTTGATCCATCCTCAGTTTTCTCCAGAGCCTTAAACTCTAACTGTTTTAAAGTCACCGTTGGCCTCATGGTGAACTCCCTGAGCGGTTTCCTTCCTCTCCGTCACCTGAGTTAGGAAGGACACCTGTATCTTTGTAGTGACTGGGTGTATTGATACACCATCCAAAGTGCAATTAATATCTTCTCCATGCTCAAAGGGATATTCAATGTCTGCTTTTTTATTTTTACCCATCTACCAATACTGTAAGTTCCCTTCTTTGCGAGGCATTGGAAAACCTCCTTGGGCTTTGTTGTTAAAACTGTGCTTATAAATGCATGAGCTGGCGCACACAGAGAAAATGATTTAGTGTAGAGGTGCTGACTAACAGTGAATAAACTGTGAGCTTTAAAAATACATTTACTCTGTTTGTTTTTATAGTTAAACCTGTGCTTGAAATTCACTGCTCAACTGAGGGACCTTACAGATAATTGTTTGTGTGGGGTACAGAGATGGGGTAGTCATTCAAAAATCATGTCAAACACCATTATTGCATCCTGAGTCCATGCAACTTATTATCTGACTTGTTAAGCAGATTTGTACTCCTGGAGTTATTTATGCATGCCATAACAAATGCTTATTGACCGAAGACATTTAAAAAGTCTACTTTGACATTATGGGGTATTGTGTGTAGATCAGTGACACAAAATCTGAATGTAATCCATTTTAAAAGCAGGCTGTAACACAACAAAATGTGGAAAAAGCCAAGGGGTGTGACTACTTTCTGAAGACACTGTATATCATGTGTACAGTATATGACAAATAAACAAACTTGAACTTTGAATGGAAGAGGGAGGGCAGCCAGAAAGAAGGGGAGAAGATGGCCAGCTTTGTGGTTCGATTATATAGGTGAACAAAACACTGAAAAGACATAGGACCTTAAGTTGTGTCCTTAAATGTTATGTAATCTAAAAATCTCACATTAGCTTGTAGAACTGACAAAATTTGAATTCATTATTGAGGTCTTTTAACTTATTCCATTCTAGAGCTCATTTTGTTTTGGCTCATTTCAGAGTGTCTTTATATTCATACTATGTACGCAGCTTTGTATCTGTCATGTTTGGAGTTGTATTTCTATGTTTTGCGGACACTTGCATTTCTCTTTACAGTTGAGTTTCCCTGTTCATGTCAGTATACAGTAACTTTAAAAAAGAACTATTGACATGTTGCACCTCCGCCTTGTTACCTTGCAATGAGCCAAGGAGGACGCCAGATGAGAACCGCAGCAGCCATTGGAAACTGGAAGGGAAGAGAATAATTTAGGTGACCCAGACACAAGCCCCCCGAAAAGTTAAGCTACCCCAGTATATCCCTTTGACCGTTTTGGATTGCAGAACTAAATTTAAGACCCCAGACAAGACACAGAGACAGCAACAGAAGAGTAGATGACGAAGAGAGACACCATACAAGACAGACACTACAACAGAAGAGTAGGATATGATGGAGAGAGACACACCAGACAAGACACAGAGACCGCAACAGAAGAAGAGGTCATGAAGATCGACACACTAGACAGGACAGAGACAGCAACAGAAGAATAGGATATGATGGAGAGAGACACCAGAAGAACAGAATAGGCCATAACAGAAGAGGATAGACAAAGGAGACAGTAACAAACAAGAACCTGAGAGAGCAACATACAAGACAGAGAAAGTGACAGAAGAGGGCATATGGAGAGAGAACAGAGGTGGGTTGAGCAGTAGACTCTATCCCTTCTAGATACAAGACAGAGAAAGTGACAGAAGAGGGCATATGGAGAGAGAACAGAGGTGGGTTGAACAGTAGACTCTATCCCTTCTAGATACAAGACAGAGAAAGTGACAGAAGAGGGCATATGGAGAGAGAACAGAGGTGGGTTGAGCAGTAGACTCTATCCCTTCTAGATACAAGACAGAGAAAGTGACAGAAGAGGGCATATGGAGAGAGAACAGAGGTGGGTTGAACAGTAGACTCTATCCCTTCTAGATACAAGACAGAGAAAGTGACAGAAGAGGGCATATGGAGAGAGAACAGAGGTGGGTTGAGCAGTAGACTCTATCCCTTCTAGATACAAGACAGAGAAAGTGACAGAAGAGGGCATATGGAGAGAGAACAGAGGTGGGTTGAGCAGTAGACTCTATCCCTTCTAGATACAAGACAGAGAAAGTGACAGAAGAGGGCATATGGAGAGAGAACAGAGGTGGGTTGAGCAGTAGACTCTATCCCTTCTAGATACAAGACAGAGAAAGTGACAGAAGAGGGCATATGGAGAGAGAACAGAGGTGGGTTGAGCAGTAGACTCTATCCCTTCTAGATACAAGACAGAGAAAGTGACAGAAGAGGGCATATGGAGAGAGAACAGAGGTGGGTTGAGCAGTAGACTCTATCCCTTCTAGATACAAGACAGAGAAAGTGACAGAAGAGGGCATATGGAGAGAGAACAGAGGTGGGTTGAGCAGTAGACTCTATCCCTTCTAGATACAAGACAGAGAAAGTGACAGAAGAGGGCATATGGAGAGAGAACAGAGGTGGGTTGAGCAGTAGACTCTATCCCTTCTAGATACAAGACAGAGAAAGTGACAGAAGAGGGCATATGGAGAGAGAACAGAGGTGGGTGGAGCAGTAGACTCTATCCCTTCTAGATACAAGACAGAGAAAGTGACAGAAGAGGGCATATGGAGAGAGAACAGAGGTGGGTGGAGCAGTAGACTCTATCCCTTCTAGATACAAGACAGAGAAAGTGACAGAAGAGGGCATATGGAGAGAGAACAGAGGTGGGTGGAGCAGTAGACTCTATCCCTTCTAGATACAAGACAGAGAAAGTGACAGAAGAGGGCATATGGAGAGAGAACAGAGGTGGGTTGAGCAGTAGACTCTATCCCTTCTAGATACAAGACAGAGAAAGTGACAGAAGAGGGCATATGGAGAGAGAACAGAGGTGGGTTGAGCAGTAGACTCTATCCCTTCTAGATACAAGACAGAGAAAGTGACAGAAGAGGGCATATGGAGAGAGAACAGAGGTGGGTGGAGCAGTAGACTCTATCCCTTCTAGATACAAGACAGAGAAAGTGACAGAAGAGGGCATATGGAGAGAGAACAGAGATGGGTGGAGCAGTAGACTCTATCCCTTCTAGATACAAGACAGAGAAGTGACAGAAGAGGGCATATGGAGAGAGAACAGAGGTGGGTTGAGCAGTAGACTCTATCCCTTCTAGATACAAGACAGAGAAAGTGACAGAAGAGGGCATATGGAGAGAGAACAGAGGTGGGTTGAGCAGTAGACTCTATCCCTTCTAGATACAAGACAGAGAAAGTGACAGAAGAGGGCATATGGAGAGAGAACAGAGGTGGGTTGAGCAGTAGACTCTATCCCTTCTAGATACAAGACAGAGAAAGTGACAGAAGAGGGCATATGGAGAGAGAACAGAGGTGGGTTGAGCAGTAGACTCTATCCCTTCTAGATACAAGACAGAGAAAGTGACAGAAGAGGGCATATGGAGAGAGAACAGAGGTGGGTTGAGCAGTAGACTCTATCCCTTCTAGATACAAGACAGAGAAAGTGACAGAAGAGGGCATATGGAGAGAGAAAAGAGGTGGGTGGAGCAGTAGACTCTATCCCTTCTAGATACAAGACAGAGAGAGTGACAGAAGAGGGCATATGGAGAGAGAACAGAGGTGGGTTGAGCAGTAGACTCTATCCTTTCTAGATACAAGACAGAGAAAGTGACAGAAGAGGGCATATGGAGAGAGAACAGAGGTGGGTTGAGCAGTAGACTCTATCCCTTCTAGATACAAGACAGAGAAAGTGATGGAGAGAGAACAGAGGTGGGTTGAGCAGTAGACTCTATCCCTTCTAGATACAAGACAGAGAAAGTGATGGAGAGAGAACAGAGGTGGGTTGAGCAGTAGACTCTATCCCTTCTAGATACAAGACAGAGAAAGTGATGGAGAGAGAACAGAGGTGGGTTGAGCAGTAGACTCTATCCCTTCTAGATACAAGACAGAGAAAGTGACAGAAGAGGGCATATGGAGAGAGAACAGAGGTGGGTTGAGCAGTAGACTCTATCACTTCTAGCTGCTCTATAGATTTCAGGAGCGAGAGAGGAGGGTAGAGAAGAGAGACAGCAACAGAGGAGGGTAGAGAAGAGAGACAGCAACAGAAGAGGGTCGAGAAGAGAGACAGCAACAGACGAAACAGAGAAAGTGATGGAGAGAGAACAGAGGTGGGTTGAGCAGTAGACTCTATACCTTCTAGCTGCTCTATAGATTTCAGGAGCGAGAGAGGAGGGTAGAGAAGAGAGACAGCAACAGACGAAACAGAGAAAGTGATGGAGAGAGAACAGAGGTGGGTTGAGCAGTAGACTCTATACCTTCTAGCTGCTCTATAGATTTTAATTAGTTGCATTTATTTGCACAAATTATAGGAGGTGAAATACAGACTGTGAAAAATAATTTGCTGTTGAGGTGAAAAGGCCTGTGAAATGACTATTAAAACAATTGTTTACTTTTACACTTTTTTACAACCAGGACAGGAGCGAGAGAGGAGGGTAGAGAAGAGACGGCAACATAGAAGACTAAGAGACAGCAACAGAAGAGGGTAGACAAGAGAGACAGCAACAGACGAAACAGAGAAAGTGATGGAGAGAAGCAGAGGTGGGGTGAGCACACAGTAGACTGTATCACTTAAAGTGTGTGTGTGTGTGTGTGTGTGTGTGTGTGTGTGTGTGTGTGTGTGTGTGTGTGTGTGTGTGTGTGTGTGTGTGTGTGTGAGAGAGACGGCTTTTGGGTACTGTGGGATTCTTTAATCAGTTTGACTCATTGGACAGGTCCGAGTCCATGCTTGAAGTGGTTGAGTTGTATGGAGGTTTTTGGCAATACACTGTACAGTAGATGTATGTGTTCCAGAGTAGAGAGTAGAGAGTGTTCCAGAGTTGAGAGACCCACAGTAGCTACTGTAATTGAGTACGGGCAGTGTCTGCTGTGGCAGGTGTGAAGGTACCTGAAAAAGATTTCAATCATCAATGCTCATCTCAAAGTGCACCAAATTCATGCATTTAGATATTGAAATTACTTTTTGGGGGATGGGGGAGGATGCACCCCAAATCCTAGAAATGCCCCTGGCCATTATACCAGAGGTCAATTCAGGACCCCACTAGACATTATGAAGCCTATCACCTAAGTGACAATGCCACGCCTACCCCCACTTCACTTCCACTGCACCAAATACCCGAGTTTCCGACTTCTAATTATCCTTACACCTCTGAAGACTCTAGCCACTTCCATGCCAGTCGGAAGCACGTAGACTGTTTTATTTCTGAACACTCAAAAGCTTGTTTCCCCAGCGACTGTTGGATGAGGGAAACCATGGGGTGTTAAATAGTTAAAGACGCTAACCACCCAAGCAATAGACCATTCTCTCTGCTTCCGCACGGCAAGTGGTACCGGTGCATCAAGTCTGGCACCAACAGGCTCTTGAACAGCTTTTATCCCCCAGCAATAAGACAGTTAAATAGCTAACAAAATAGCTGCACTCACTCAGACATAACATGCACACACATCTGTGGCGGTCGGTGCTGTTTAAGATGAGGGAGGACAATCATATGTAACATCGATAGATGTAAGCTTCTACATGATACTTACATTTTCTCTGTATCCATCATGAGGATGCTACAACCTATGAATGAACGTTTATTTGTGACGCATTCAATACTGCCTTGCACACGCTTACCTGCATCTAGCTGATCTAGAGTCCAACAGTTGCAAATTCAGCCACGTTATATTCCTTCTTGCATCTAAGCTCTCTCCTCCTCTCACTTTTCCCCTTCGCTTGTGGACTTCAATGCACAACACATCAACTATATGTGACCAGGCGAAAAAACCGTTCCAAGACAAAACATATCATAACCTCTAGCAGCTACACACAGCCTACAGTGCCTTGCGAAAGTATTCGGCCCCCTTGAACTTTGCGACCTTTTGCCACATTTCAGGCTTCAAACATAAAGATATAAAACTGTATTTTTTTGTGAAGAATCAACAACAAGTGGGACACAATCATGAAGTGGAACGACATTTATTGGATATTTCAAACTTTTTTAACAAATCAAAAACTGAAAAATTGGGCGTGCAAAATTATTCAGCCCCTTTACTTTCAGTGCAGCAAACTCTCTCCAGAAATTCAGTGAGGATCTCTGAATAATCCAATGTTGACCTAAATGACTAATGATGATAAATACAATCCACTTGTGTGTAATCAAGTCTCCGTATAAATGCACCTGCACTGTGATAGTCTCAGAGGTCCGTTAAAAGCGCAGAGAGCATCATGAAGAACAAGGAACACACCAGGCAGGTCCGAGATACTGTTGTGAAGAAGTTTATAGCCGGATTTGGATACAAAAAGATTTCCCAAGCTTTAAACATCCCAAGGAGCACTGTGCAAGCGATAATATTGAAATGGAAGGAGTATCAGACCACTGCAAATCTACCAGGACCTGGCCGTCCCTCTAAACTTTCAGCTCATACAAGGAGAAGACTGATCAGAGATGCAGCCAATAGGCCCATGATCACTCTGGATGAACTGCAGAGATCTACAGCTGAGGTGGGAGACTCTGTCCATAGGACAACAATCAGTCGTATATTGCACAAATCTGGCCTTTATGGAAGAGTGGCAAGAAGAAAGCCATTTCTTAAAGATATCCATAAAAAGTGTCGTTTAAAGTTTGCCACAAGCCACCTGGGAGACACACCAAACATGTGGAAGAAGGTGCTCTGGTCAGATGAAACCAAAATTGAACTTTTTGGCAACAATGCAAAACGTTATGTTTGGCGTAAAAGCAACACAACGCATCACCCTGAACACACCATCCCCACTGTCAAACATGGTGGTGGCAGCATCATGGTTTGGGCCTGCTTTTCTTCAGCAGGGACAGGGAAGATGGTTAAAATTGATGGGAAGATGGATGGAGCCAAATACAGGACCATTCTGGAAGAAAACCTGATGGAGTCTGCAAAAGACCTGAGACTGGGACGGAGATTTGTCTTCCAACAAGACAATGATCCAAAACATAAAGCAAAATCTACAATGGAATGGTTCAAAAATAAACATATCCAGGTGTTAGAATGGCCAAGTCAAAGTCCAGACCTGAATCCAATCGAGAATCTGTGGAAAGAACTGAAAACTGCTGTTCACAAATGCTCTCCATCCAACCTCACTGAGCTCGAGCTGTTTTGCAAGGAGGAATGGGAAAAAATGTCCGTCTCTCGATGTGCAAAACTGATAGAGACATACCCCAAGCGACTTACAGCTGTAATCGCAGCAAAAGGTGGCGCTACAACGTATTAACTTATTTTTCAGTTTTTGATTTGTTAAAAAAGTTTGAAATATCCAATAAATGTCGTTCCACTTCATGATTGTGTCCCACTTGTTGTTGATTCTTCACAAAAAAATACAGTTTTATATCTTTATGTTTGAAGCCTGAAATGTGGCAAAAGGTCGCAAAGTTCAAGGGGGCCGAATACTTTCGCAAGGCACTGTACATCGTTGTCACCATCTTGGCTAAACTAATGTCCTAGTCAACATAGCTAATAGAACTAACGATATAGGTCATTCCGGCGCCAACAGAGATGGCCGCCTCGCTTCGCGTTCTTAGGAAACTGTGCAGTATTTTGTTTTTTTAGGTATTATTTCTTACACTGTTACCCCAGGGAATCTTAAGTCTCATTATATACAGCCAGAAGGAACTATTGGATATAAGAACAACGTCAACTTACCAACACTACGACCAGTAATACGACTTTCCCGAAGCGGATCCTCTGTTTGGCCCACCACCCAGGACAATGGATCGGATCCCAAAGGCAACCCAAAACAACGGCGCCGCAGAAGGAGCGGCCTTCTGATCAGGATCTGTAGACGGGCACATCGCCCACCTCTCCCGAGTATACAACTAGCCAACGTCCAGTCTCTTGACAACAAGGTAGACAAAATCCGAGGAAGAGTTGCCTTCCAGAGAGACATCAGAGATTGCAACATTCTCCATTTCACAGAAACATGGCTCACTCGGGATACGATATCAGAGTTGTTACAGCCACCTGGTTTCTTCATGCATCAGGACGACAGAAACAAACATTGTGGTGTGATCATAACAACATACAGGAACTAAAGTCCTTTTGTTCACCTGACTTAGAATTCCTTACAATCAAATGCCGACCGCATTATCTACCAAGAGAATTCTCTTTGAGTATAATCACAGTCGTGTACACCCCCCCCCCCCCCCCCCCCACAAGCAAACACCTCGACGGCCCTGAAAGAACTTCATTGGACACTATGTAAACTGGAAACCACATATCCTGAGGCTGCATTTATTGTAGCTGGGGAATTTAACGAGGCTAATCTGAAAACAAGGCTCCCTAAATTTTATCAGCATATCGAATGCGCGACCCGGGCTGACAGCATTCTGGATCATTGTTACTCTAACTTCCGCGACACATACAAAGCCATTCCTCGCCCTCCTTTCGGAAAATCTGACCACGGCTCCATTTTGTTGCTCCCAGCATATAGACAGAAACTAAAACAGGAAACGTCTGTGCTCAGGTCTGTTCAACGCCAGTCCGACCAATCTGATTCCACGCTTAAAGATTGCTTCGATCACGTGGACTGGGATATGTTCCGGTTAGCGTCGAACAATAACATTGTATACTCTGATTCGGTGAGCGAGTTTATTAGTAAGTGCATCGGTGATGTTGTACCAACAGCGACTATTAAAACCTTCCCCAACCAGAAACCGTGGATTGATGGCAGCATTCGCACCAAACTGAAAGCGCGAACCCCTGCTTTTAATCATGGCAAGGCGACCAGAAACATGACCGAATACAAACAGTGTAGCTATTCGCTCCGCAAGGCAATCAAACAAGCTTAAGCACCAGTATAGAGACAAAGTAGAGTAGTAATTCAACGGCTCAGACACGAGAGAAATGTGGCAGGGTCTACAGTCAATCACGGACTACAAAAGGAAAACCAGCCCCATCTTGGACCCTGATATCTTGCTCCCAGACAAACTAAACAACTTCTTCCCTCGCTTTGAGGACAATACAGTGCCACCGACACGGCCTGCTACCAAAACCTGCGGACTCTCCTTCACTGCAGCCAACGTGAGTAAAACATTTAAACGTGTTAACCCTCGTAATGCTGTCGGCCCAGACGGCATCCCCAGCCGCGTCCTCAGAGCATGCACAGTGCAGCTGTCTGGAGTGTTTACAGACATATTCAATCAATCCCTATCCCAGTCTGCTGTTCCCACATGCTTCAAGAGGGCCACCATTGTTCCTGTTCCCAAGAAAGCTAAGGTAACTGAGCTAAACGACTATCACCCCGTAGCACTCACATTCATCATCATGAAGTGCTTTGAGAGACTAGTCAAGTATCATATCACCTCCACCCTACCTGACACCCTAGACTCACTCCAATTTGCTTACCGCCTCATTAGGTCCACAGACGACGCAATCGCAATCACACTGTACACTGCCCTAACCCATCTGAACAAGAGGAATACCTATGTAAGAACCGGTTCATCGACTACAGCTCAGCATTTAACATCATAGTACCCTCAAAACTAATCATTAAGCTCTCAAAACCCTGGGTCTCGACCCCGACCTGTAAAACTGGGTCCTGGACTTTCTGACGGGCCGCCCTCAGGTGGTGAGGGTAGGAAACAACATCTCCACCCCGCTGATCCTCAACACTGGGGCCCCACAAGGGTGCATTCTCAGCCCTCTCCTGTACCTGTTCACCCATGACTGCGTGGCCATGCACGCCTCCAACTCAATCATCAAGTTTGCAGACAACATTACAGTGGTAGGCTTGATTACCAACAATGACGAGACAGCCTACAGGGAGGAGGTGAGGGCCCTTGGAGTGTGGTGTCAGGAAAACAACCTCACACTCAACGTCAACAAAACAAAGGAGATGATCGTGGACTTCAGGAAACAGCAGAGGGAGCATCCCCCTATCCACATCGACGGGACAGTAGTGGAGAAGGTGGAAAGTTTTAAGTTCCTCGGCCTACACATCACGGACAAACTGAAATGGTCCATCCACACAGACAGCGTGTTAAAGAAGGCGTAACAGCGCCTCTTCAACCTCAGGAGGTCACAAAACACTCAAACTTTTACAGATGCACAATCGAGAGCATCCTGTCAGGCTGTATCACCGCCTGGTATGGCAACTGCTCCGCCCGTAACCGTAAGGCTCTCCAGAGGGGGGTGAGGTCTGCACAACACATCACCGGGGGCAAACTACCTGCCCTCCAGGACACCTACACCACCCGATGTCACAGGAAGGCCATAAAGATCATCAAGGACAACAACCACCCGAGCCACTGTCTGGTCACCCTGCTATCATCCAGAAGGTGAGATCAGTACAGGTGCATCAAAGCTGGGACCGAGAGACTGAAAAACAGCTTCTATTTCAAGGCCATCAGACTGTTAAACAGCCATCACTAACATTGAGTGGCTGCTGCCAACACACTGACTCAACTCCAGCCACCTTAATAATGGAAAAATTGGATGTAATAAATGTATCACTTGTCACTTTAAACAATGCCACTTTATATAATGTTTACATACCCTACATTACTCAACTCATATGTATATACTGTACTCTATACCATCTACTGCATCTTGCCTATGCCGTTCGGCCATCGCTCATCCACATATTGTTATGTACATATTCTTATTCATTCCTTTACACTTGTGTGTATAAGGTAGTTGTTGTGAAATGGTTAGATTACTTGTTAGATATTACTGCATGGTCAGAACTAGAAGCACAATCATTTTGCTACACTCGCATTAACATCTGCTAACCATGTGTATGTGACCAATAAAATTTGATTTGATTTGAGTTAGTAAATCTTCTACAATCATGCAGCCAGTAAGCAGCTTAGCAGTTACACCGGCGAGCACCGGTGGTTATAAATTAGTAAAACCATCAGCTTACCTTGACTTGGAAGAATTCCAGTGTTGGATAGTCATAGCCAGCTAGCCTACATTGCATCCCTCTATTTGAGCCTGGTGTTTGAGTAGGCTAAACTAGCTTACTGCATTTGCTGGCTAAGTAAGTGAACGTTTAAAAAAAAATGCTGAAATAACTCTCTCTCTCTCTCTCTCTCTCTCTCTCTCTCTCTCACTCTCTCTCTCTCTCTCTCTCTCTCTCTCTCTCTCTCTCTCTCACTCTCTCTCTCTCTGTATCTCTCTCTCTCACTCTCTCTCTCTCTGTATCTCTCTCTCTCTCTCTCTCTCTCCAGAAACAGGCAAGGGTCAAAATGGGGAGGACTAGCAAAAAGAGAATAGAAAAAGGCAGGTGCACAGGAACAACAAGCTGGTTGACTTGAACATACAAGACAAACTGGCACAGAGAGCCAGGAAACACATGGACAAATACACAGGGGAAAACAAGCGACACCTGGAGGGGGTGGAGACAATCACGAGGACAGGTGAAACAGATCAGGGTGTGACAAGTTCATGCTGCAAGAGCTCTGATAGGTTGGAGGACGTCCGCCAGATGTGGTCATAATTGCTGTGTAAGTCTATGGAAAGGGGTGAGAACCATGAGCCTCCTAGGTTTTGTATTGAAGTCAATGTACCCAGAGGAGGACAGAAGCTGTCCTCTGGCTACAACATGGTGCTACACTACAGAATCAATTACTTGGTGACATGTGAATATATTTATTATAGTTTTATCTAAAAAGGATAACTTTGGAAATGTTTCAATATTTTTGAGGAGGATGGTTCCCCCTCTGAGGAGCCTCCACTGACATGCATTTATACTGACTCTGCACACACGCACACCGACTCACATACAAGCTGCTGCTACGCTTTTTTATCTTATTCCTTTTGCCTAGTTCCCTCTATACATATCTACCTCCTACTGACCCTGTATATAGTTCCCTCTATACATATCTACCTCCTACTGACCCTGTATATAGTTCCCTCTATACATATCTACCTCCTACTGACCCTGTATATAGTTCCCTCTATACATATCTACCTCCTACTGACCCTGTATATAGTTACCTCTATACACATCTACCTCCATCACTCCTTATCCCTGTCTCCTTCCCTCTATACACATCTACCTCCATCACTCCATTATCCCTGTCTCCTTCCCTCTATACACATCTACCTCCATCACTCCATTATCCCTGTCTCCTTCCCTCTATACATATCTACCTCCTACTGACCCTGTATATAGTTCCCTCTATACATATCTACCTCCTACTGACCCTGTATATAGTTCCCTCTATACATATCTACCTCCTACTGACCCTGTATATAGTTCCCTCTATACATATCTACCTCCTACTGACCCTGTATATAGTTCCCTCTATACATATCTACCTCCTACTGACCCTGTATATAGTTCCCTCTATACATATCTACCTCCTACTGACCCTGTATATAGTTCCCTCTATACATATCTACCTCCTACTGACCCTGTATATAGTTACCTCTATACACATCTACCTCCATCACTCCTTATCCCTGTCTCCTTCCCTCTATACACATCTACCTCCATCACTCCATTATCCCTGTCTCCTTCCCTCTATACACATCTACCTCCATCACTCCATTATCCCTGTCTCCTTCCCCCTATACATATCTACCTCCATCACTCCATTATCCCTGTCTCCTTCCCCCTATACATATCTACCTCCATCACTCCATTATCCCTGTCTCCTTCCCCCTATACACATCTACCTCCATCACTCCTTATCCCTGTCTCCTTCCCTCTATACACATCTACCTCCATCACTCCATATCCCTGTCTGCTTCCCTCTATACATATCTACCTCCATCACTCCTTATCCCTGTCTCCTTCCCTCTATACATATCTACCTCCATCACTCCTTATCCCTGTCTCCTTCCCTCTATACACATCTACCTCCATCACTCCGTATCCCTGTCTCCTTCCCCCTATACACATCTACCTCCATCACTCCTTATCCCTGTCTCCTTCCCCCTATACACATCTACCTCCATCACTCCTTATCCCTGTCTCCTTCCCCCTATACATATCTACCTCCATCACTCCTTATCCCTGTCTCCTTCCCCCTATACATATCTACCTCCATCACTCCTTATCCCTGTCTCCTTCCCCCTATACACATCTACCTCCATCACTCCTTATCCCTGTCTCCTTCCCCCTATACACATCTACCTCCATCACTCCTTATCCCTGTCTCCTTCCCTCTATACATATCTACCTCCATCACTCCGTATCCCTGTCTCCTTCCCCCTATACACATCTACCTCCATCACTCCATATCCCTGTCTCCTTCCCCCTATGCACATCTACCTCCATCACTCCTTATCCCTGTCTCCTTCCCCCTATACACATCTACCTCCATCACTCCAGTATCCCTGTTTCCTTCCCCCTATACACATCTACCTCCATCACTCCTTATCCCTGTCTCCTTCCCCCTATACACATCTACCTCCATCACTCCAGTTTCCCTGTCTCCTTCCCCCTATACATATCTACCTCCATCACTCCTTATCCCTGTCTCCTTCCCCCTATACACATCTACCTCCATCACTCCTTATCCCTGTCTCCTTCCCCCTATACACATCTACCTCCATCACTCCGTATCCCTGTCTCCTTCCCCCTATACATATCTACCTCCATCACTCCTTATCCCTGTCTCCTTCCCTCTATACATATCTACC
Organism: Oncorhynchus kisutch; assembly: GCF_002021735.2. Taxonomy (NCBI): domain Eukaryota; kingdom Metazoa; phylum Chordata; class Actinopteri; order Salmoniformes; family Salmonidae; genus Oncorhynchus; species Oncorhynchus kisutch. Next base: position 7,344,165 of record NC_034202.2, on the reverse strand, counting down.
TCCATCACTCCGTATCCCTGTACATTGTCAATGTGGTACTGACCCTGTATATAGTTACCTCTATACACATCTACCTCCATCACTCCTTATCCCTGTACATTGTTAATGTGGTACTGACCCTGTATATAGTTACCTCTATACATATCTACCTCCATCACTCCAGTATCCCTGTCTCCTTCCCCCTATACACATCTACCTCCATCACTCCGTATCCCTGTCTCCTTCCCCCTATACATATCTACCTCCATCACTCCTTATCCCTGTCTCCTTCCCCCTATACATATCTACCTCCATCACTCCATATCCCTGTACATTGTTAATATGGAACTGACCCTGTATATAGTTACCTCTATACATATCTACCTCCATCACTCCGTATCCCTGTACATTGTTAATGTGGTACTGACCCTGTATATAGTTACCTCTATACACATCTACCTCCATCACTCCAGTATCCCTGTACATTGTTAATATGGTACTGACCCTGTATATAGTTACCTCTATACACATCTACCTCCATCACTCCAGTATCCCTGTACATTGTTAATGTGGTACTGACCCTGTATATAGTTACCTCTATACACATCTACCTCCATCACTCCAGTATCCCTGTACATTGTTAATATGGTACTGACCCTGTATATAGTCACCTTCCCTCTATACATATCTACCTCCATCACTCCAGTATCCCTGTACATTGTTAATGTGGTACTGACCCTGTATATAGTCACCTTACCCCTATACACATCTACCTCCATCACTCCAGTATCCCTGTCTCCTTCCCTCTATACATATCTACCTCCATCACTCCGTATCCCTGTACATTGTTAATATGGTACTGACCCTGTATATAGTCACCTTCCCTCTATACATATCTACCTCCATCACTCCAGTATCCCTGTACATTGTTAATATGGAACTGACCCTGTATATAGTTACCTCTATACATATCTACCTCCATCACTCCAGTATCCCTGTCTCCTTCCCCCTATACATATCTACCTCCATCACTCCATTATCCCTGTCTCCTTCCCCCTATACATATCTACCTCCATCACTCCATTATCCCTGTCACCTTCCCCCTATACATATCTACCTCCATCACTCCAGTATCCCTGTACATTGTTAATATGGTACTGACCCTGTATATAGTCACCTTCCCTCTATACATATCTACCTCCATCACTCCAGTATCCCTGTACATTGTTAATATGGAACTGACCCTGTATATAGTCACCTTCCCTCTATACATATCTACCTCCATCACTCCAGTATCCCTGTACATTGTTAATATGGTACTGACCCTGTATATAGTTACCTCTATACACATCTACCTCCATCACTCCAGTATCCCTGTACATTGTTAATATGGTACTGACCCTGTATATAGTTACCCCTATACACATCTACCTCCATCACTCCAGTATCCCTGTACATTGTTAATATGGTACTGACCCTGTATATAGTCACCTTCCCTCTATACATATCTACCTCCATCACTCCAGTATCCCTGTACATTGTTAATATGGTACTGACCCTGTATATAGTCACCTTCCCCCTATACATATCTACCTCCATCACTCCAGTATCCCTGTACATTGTTAATATGGTACTGACCCTGTATATAGTTACCTCTATACACATCTACCTCCATCACTCCAGTATCCCTGTACATTGTTAATATGGAACTGACCCTGTATATAGTTACCTCCTATACACATCTACCTCCATCACTCCAGTATCCCTGTACATTGTTAATATGGTACTGACCCTGTATATAGTCACCTTCCCTCTATACATATCTACCTCCATCACTCCAGTATCCCTTTCTCCTTCCCCCTCTACATATCTACCTCCATCACTCCGTATCCCTGTACATTGTTAATATGGAACTGACCCTGTATATAGTTACCTCTATACATATCTACCTCCATCACTCCGTATCCCTGTACATTGTTAATGTGGTACTGGAACTGATCCTGTATCTAGTATGCTTACTTACTCACGTATTGTGTTCGTCATATTTCTTCTTACTTCTTGTGTTTTTTCCCGCTAGTATTACATTGTTATTGATTATTGCATTGTTGGGTTTTGAGTTTGCAAATGAGGCATTTCACCTTCTCTGTGCATGTGACATTAAAACTTGAAACTTGAAAAAACTTGGCGGAGTTGTAAAATCGCCTTCGTTTGATTTGATTATTTACCTTTCAATCACGACACCCTCCCTTCTATTCCCATGCATTTGATTGGCTGATTAGTTTGTGCCAGTGTTTCATGAAGCTACATTTCCTGTCCTGTGTGTTGCTCCCAATGACTGTGTGTACGGCCTGCTCCAGCAGAGATGGAAAAGGAAGCAAGACATCTCACTGGCAAAATGTTTATGGTTTGTATAAAAGTAGACCAGGCCCAGCTGCTGTCGCATTGGTGTCTATGGGACCGGAACTGTGACAACTTTCTGAACGGTAAACAGCCTGAGTAAGATATCTTAATTTATCCACCATCATTGGCTTTAGGTGCACAGATCCACTAGACTTCGCTCAAATCCTGTATCAGTCATTTTGGTAACACCTTACTTAACACCCAGTGTTATAACACGTCATAACCATGTCATTATATGTCGTAACAGCTGACATAACTTGCCATAACCTGTCATAAGATGGTCAAAACACTTTCATGACCGCTATATTTACACCTGTTGTGACACATGTCTCGTTATTTTATGCCTGGTTATAACACCTACATAAGAGAGTCAAAACCCATAGTTTTTTCCCTGCCAAGAGGTTTCCTTTCATTTCAACGTTTGTTTCTTATATTCTTTGTTTGATGTTGTGATGAATCCTTTACAGTCATGTTGTTTCTCCCCACCATATTTTAAATAACTTGCAGAAAATACAAATGTATGACACTGTCAAGGAGCATTATGACCAGCCTGTGTCACTTCACTTGGACTAAAACAAGACACTTTATGACATTGTCAATACGCATTACGACCATCATAATCGGATAAGCCAGATAGGCCTTTCACGGACATGCCCTTATATCAGTCATCAGACAAAAATAGTGCGTCTTGCTCCTGAAGCCCCTACATTCATCCCAGTCATCAGCAACAGAGCTTTGGTGAGCGCAATGACAATGATTATTTAATATGGCAAATAAAAATTCAAATATATATATATAACAAAACCATACTGTTGACACTTAGGCTATGGTGTAATGCAATGTTTTGCCTTGCGTGGTAGGTTTTGACACTCTTATGTAGGTGTCATTCAATAAAATAACTACCGTGGTAGGTTTTGACACTCTTATGTAGGTGTCATTCAATAAAATAACTACCGTGGTAGGTTTTGACACTCTTATGTAGGTGTCATTCAATAAAATAACTACCGTGGTAGGTTTTGACACACTTATGTGGGTGTCATTCAATAAAATAACTGCCGTGGTAGGTTTTGGCAGGTCTCATATCATAGATCGTGTAAATTGGTTCCAGAAACATCCAAATCAATATCATTTCAAGCCCCCTGTTGAGGTTTGGGGCAAGGCATTGAAATCTGTTTCAGAGGCACAATTTATTCCAGTTCAGAGAATTATGAACCTCTGTGCTATTGCCAGTATAAAGTGCAGTTTGCCAGTATAAAGTGCAGATTGCCAGGATAAAGTGCAGTTTGCCAGGATAAAGTGCAGTTTGCCAGTATAAAGTGCAGTTTGCCAGGATAAAGTGCAGTTTGCCAGTATAAAGTGCAGTTTGCCAGTATAAAGTGCAGATTGCCAGGATAAAGTGCAGTTTGCCAGGATAAAGTGCAGTTTGCCAGTATAAAGTGCAGTTTGCCAGGATAAAGTGCAGTTTGCCAGTATAAAGTGCAGTTTGCCAGGATAAAGTGCAGTTTGCCAGGATAAAGTGCAGTTTGCCAGGATAAAGTGCAGTTTGCCAGTATAAAGTGCAGTTTGCCAGGATAAAGTGCAGTTTGCCAGGATAAAGTGCAGTTTACCAGGATAAAGTGCAGTTTGCCAGGATAAAGTGCAGTTTACCAGGATAAAGTACAGTTTACCAGAACTACAGAGTGAGTAACCCTTTTAACGCAGGGCTGTTTTGTAGGCATTAGGCTGCTTGGAGGAAAAACTATGAGAAATCAAGGGGCCTAGCATTGGGAATTTGAGAGCAAAGCTACTATTCACTTCTTAAATTGTAAAGGTAAAAAATGTTTAATACATTTTTCTATCCAATACTACTAATAATATGCATATATTCGTTTCTGGGCCTGAGTAGCAGGAAGTTTACTCTGGGCTTTTCATCCGAACGTGAAAATGCTGCCAACTATCCCAAACAGGTTTACAACGTGTATCATACTTTAAAAAAAGGTTTTATTATACAGATGATTAGATTATTAGATGCAACTTTGCATTGTACTGTGAAACTGCTTGATGTGTTAAAATCCTATTTTTTTTTAGCTTGGCCTTTAATCAATCACTCCTTTGTGTTTGATGTTCTTTGATAACATTTGACCTCTTATTGTGGGCTTGTTTTTTCATTGGATTGCTTTAAGTGTGTTGCGATTTTAAATGCACTTCAAATAAATGTTGAATTTAAGTTTAATTTGATATCGCATCTTTAATGGATGATTGCATGAATATAGACTCCATTAACTTTATAGTCTATCGTTTTTATTAAGATCAATCAATCAAATGTATTTATAAAGCCCTTTTTTACATCAGCCGATGTCAGAAAGTGCTATACCGAAACACAGCCTAACAGCAAGCAATGCAGATGTAGAAGCACGGTGGCTAGGAAAAACTATCTAGAAAGGCAAGAACCTAGAAGAAAACTTAGAGAGGAACCAGGCTCTGAGGGGTGGCCAGTCCTCTTCTGGCTGTGCTGGGTGGAGATTATAACAGTACATGGCCAAGATGTTCAAACGTTCATAGATGACCAGCAGGGTAAAATAATAATAATCACAGTGGTTGTAGAGGGTGCAACAGGTCAACACCTCAGGAGTAAATGTCAGTTGGTTTTTCATAGCCAAGCATTCAGAGTTCGAGACAGCAGGTGCGGTAACGAGAGAAAGTCGAAAACAGCAGGTCCGGGACAAGGTAGCACGTCCGATAAAAAGGTCAAGGTTCCATAGCCGCAGGCAGAACAGTTGAAACTGGAGCAGCAGCAAGACCAGGTGGACTGGGGACAGCCAGGAGTCACCAGGTCAGGTAGTGCTGAGGCATGGTTCCAGAGCTCAGGTCCTCTGGGAGGGAGAGGGAGAGAGAGAGAATTAGAGGGAGCGTTTTTCAAATGTATGAACTAGGTTATAGGCCTACTAAATAAATGTTTGGAGTAGATTGCCTGCTGAGCTGAACTTGGGCGTGATATGAGGACAATAAGTGTTAGGGTTATTAGCATTTGTAAAGATCCATGACCTTCCTGAGCTGACTAATCAGGACTGGTCAAGTTATGTTTCTATTCTGACTTAATACTGAGATTCTACTTCTTATCATTGAACATACTCTGACTTACAGTGCTTTGGGAAAGTATTCAAACCCCTTCCCTTTTTCCAAAATGTGTTACGTTACAGCCTTATTCTACAGTTTACTAAATTATCAATCTACACACAATACCCCATAATGACGAAGTGACAACAAGTTTTTAGAAATGTTTGCAACTTTATTAAAGATAAATAACAGAAATACATTATTTACATAAGTATTCAGACCCTTTGCTATTAGACTCGAAATTGAGCTCAGGTGCATCCTGTTTCCATTGATCATCCCTGAGATATTTCTACAACGTACCTATGGTAAATTCAATTAATTGGACATTATTTGGAAAGGCACACACCTGTCTATATAAGGTCCCACATTTGACAGTGTATGTCCCACAATTGACTGTGCAAAAACCAAGCCATGAGGTCAGACACAAATCCCCCGAGACAGGATTGTGTCGAGGCACAGATCTGGGGAAGGGTACCAAAACATTGCTGCAGCATTGTAGATCCCCAAGAACACAGTGGCCTCCATCATTCTTAAATGGAAGAAGTTGGCCGCCCATCCTAACTGAGCAATCGGGGGATAAGGGCCTTGGTCAGGGAGGTGACCAAGAACCAGATGGTCACTCTGACAGAGCTCCAGAGTTCTCTGTGGAGAAGGGAGAACCTTCCAGAAGAGCAACCATTTCTGCAGAACTCCGCCAATCAGGCCTTTATGGTGTCCAGACGGAAGCCACTCCTCAGTAAAAGGCACATGACAGCACGCTTGGAGTTTGCCAAAAGCCACCTAAAGGACTCTCCGACCATGAGAAACAATATTCTCTGGTCTGATGAAACCAAGATTGAACTCTTTGGCCTGAATGCCAAGCATCATGTCTGAAGGAAACCTGGCACCATCCCTACGGTGAAGCATGGTGGTGGCAGCATCATGCTGTGGGGATATTTTTCAGCAGCAGGGACTGGGAGACTAGTCAGGATCGTGGGAAAGATAAACGGAGCAAAGTACAGTGAGATCATTGATGAAAACCTGCTCCAGAATGCTCAGGACCTCAGACTGGGGCAAAGGTTCACCTTCCAACTGGACAATGACTCTAAGGACACAGCCAAGACAACGCATGAGTGTGTTCGAGACAAGTCTCTGAATGTCCTTGAGTGGCCCAGCCAGAGCCCGGATTTCAACCGATCAAACAGCTCTGGAGAGACCTGAAAATAGCTGTGCAGCAACGATCCCCATCCAACCTGACAGAGCTTGAGAGGATATGCAGAGAAGAATTGGAGAATCTCCCCAAATACAGGTGTGCCACACTTGTAGCGTCCTACCCAAGAAGACTCAAGGCTGTAATCGCTGCCGAAGGTGCTTCAACAAAGTACTGATTAAAGGATCTGAATACTTATGTGTAATTATCATTTTTTATTGTTAATCAATTTGCTAACATTCTAAAAACCTGTTTTTGCTTTGTAATTATGGGGTATTGTGTGTAGATTGATGAGGGAAAAAAAGCAATTGAATCAATTGTAGAATAAGGCTGTAAGGTCACAACATTTGGAAAAAAGTCAAGGGGTCTGAATACTTTCTGAATGCACCGTACATGTACACACTTGGTAACAGGCCAATTAACGATTAACGCAAGACTTCCTGTTTTTAGCATTTCACTGTGATGGCTGCTGTAAATAAATGGGACGAATTACTGTCAAAGAAGAGTGATTTACTCCAAATGCTCCAAAGTGGTTCATTACCTGTTCAGTTTAAAAAGGCCTAATATTCAATGGAAATGGACCTTGGTCCCTTTGACCCTTAATGTTTCATATTCATAAATGTTATATATAGAATGCAGATGATTCAAAATCACGTATTTATTTTCACAGAGCTGTGAATGTGTAGAACAAGTAGACCCGCACACTGTAAAAGCTCCCAATTCATAGCTTCGTTGGCGACGTTTCCATCCGAAAAGGATCTTCGTCAGGTCAAACACGCGGAGTGGTCGCATCCCAAAATGTACAAGGAGTTGTGTAAGTCCACCGTCGAACACATGACCTCATTAGCAATTACAGTATTTTACCTCTCTGTGGACATGCAGACAGAGAGGAAACAATTATGGCTAATAGATGCTAACAACATCATTTACCTTGAAATGGCCATTCAGTGACTATGGAGAGCAATTGTTTACTCTATCATCAGCTCCCCTGAGGCCCCACTTGACATTTCTCAATGAAAGGCCACCAAGGACCCTGCCTGTTATGTCGTGTAGGCCAGTGCCAGAGCACCATGTTTTTAGAGATAGAGAGAGGCGGTGGATGCAGTGTTTACATGGGACTAGATGTAATCAGCTCCATTGCATTTTGGCAGGGGTGGCTGGTTTAAAGAGCACTCGTGGGAGAACACACGCACGGACACACGCATTTGTGCACCTTTTCGAAAAGAAATTCCATTTCAACATTGGGAAACCAACTCCACGTGGGATTATTCCTTTTGTTTTCCCAAGTGTGTCCACTTACGCTCAGCAAACACCAAATCAAAGCCAACCAAACCAAACCAAACTGAGCCTGTGTTGCAATTAAACGACAAACCCAACAAGACATAGCACTCTCTCCATTTTCAAAGCTCCATAAGGAATACATTTACATTTGGACCAAGGCCAGTCTTTGTTTACAGAGCATCCCAATCCAGTACTCTGCCTGGCCCTCCCGCTGTATGGCAGAGAGAGGAGACCACAGGGAACGGAGTGATTTATGCTAAGACAACACCCAGGACCTGCCAAGTGCGTCAGTGCTCCAAGAAATCTGCTTAAACAACAATAGAGGGAAGAATTAAACCAGCCAGACATCAGCTACAATGATTTACCACGGCAACGGTGTGTTGGAACCCGGTGAGGTTCAAGCTTCTCGAAAATCCGTCACTATGAGTCACGGAGGTCAACTCATGGTGCAAGGCTAAGCTAGCTGATGTAGGCTAAGGCCTCCAGCCATTGTTTAACCCCCTGGCACTGTTTTGATGGAGAGTGACAAAGGACAGGAGGGACAGGTACAGAAAGGTCGAAATGCCATGCTGGGATGGAGCTGACCTTTCTTAACGTCTGGAGGACCTGGTGGCTTGGGGGTCGGGAAGGAAGGTGGGAGGGAGGGAGGGAGGTGATGAGAGGGAGAACTGTGAAGGAGGTGAATGGTATGGCAAAATATACATTTCCGGTAAAAGTGGAAAGGCTAAGTTGCAAAATTTGACTCAATCGTTCACTTTGTGAAAAGATTCTGATGTGGAGACACCCTAGACATGGGCCTTAGGGGCCGTAGCGGCCATCTTACAAAATGCCTGCCAACTGTAACACTATTTTACAGTTCAGAAGGACTATTTTTTAGATAAACACCGGTATTGAACTGGTGTTGTTCTGTACCTTACACCTTGTGATGACAGATAAGGGACAGTTGAGCTAAAGGATGTGCAAAGTGCTCTCTCTCTCTCTCTCTCTCTCTCTCTCTCTCTCTCTCTCTCTCTCTCTCTCTCTCTCTCTCTCTCTCTCTCTTTCTCTCTCTCTCTCTCTCTCTCTCTCTTTCTTTCTCTCTCTCTCTCTCTCTCTCTGAATTCAATTTATTTTAAAGGGATTTATTGGCATGGAAACCTATGTTTACATTGCCAAAGCAAGTGAAATAGATAATAAACACAAGTGAAATAAACAATCAGAAATTGTAAGCACAACACACACAACATTTTTTTTTTAATTATAGAGACATTTCAAATGTACAGTGTTGTAGCAATGTGCAAATTGTGTAGTTGTAGTACAACAGGGGAAATAAATAAACAGATTAATATAGGTTAATACAGTGCTTCACTGGTTGCCCTTTTCTTGTGGCAACAGGTCACAAATCTTGCTGTTGTGATGACACACTGGTGTTTAACTTAATAGATATGAGAGTTTATCACAATTGGATCTCAAATTCTTTGTTGGTCTGTGTAATCTGAAGGAAATATGTGTCTCTAGCAGGAGGTTAGGAAGTGAAGCCCCCCCCCCCCTCTCTCTGCTCATCTCTCTCTCTCTGCTCATCTGACACAGAGTCACAGGCTCACGGTGATTCCTGATTTGCTCTCGTCACAAATACGCAATCTGGTTGGTAGAGCCTATATGAGAGACAGTGTATCCATTGATCTGTACCGGGTACGTTTTTATTGAGACGCGCGCGGTGTCCACCTATAAAAGAGGAGTGCGGCTTGGAGCGCAGGACCAGACTTTCCCCTGTTCTGTTCTTGAGGTGCGATAGAGACTCCATACAAAGATACTGAGCAATATGGAGGGGACTTTCCGAGAGCAGCTTTTCTTCCTTGTGTTATGTCTGTCATTTCTGAAGGGAGACACCAGATACATCGAGGTAAGCCTCTGAAGTCACTTTGCCCGTTTACCTTTTTCGTTCCCATGTGTTTAATGTATTAATGTACTAGACTTTGTCATACGAGCTCAATTAATGCAATAAAGTTGTTACAACTTGTTGTACTCAGTCAAATAAAGTTATCATTGTAATAACTGTCATTGTGAACTTGATTTATGCATTACGTAAACTGCTAGCCTTTACTAAAACACTTGAGTTGTCTTGCTTGACGGTATATTGTTGTCAACTTGTCCACATTAAATCTGGACTTTCTTTTGATAAATATGATCTAAATGTCGTTGTTTTTGTGTGCAGGAAAATGACATTACACCAGAGGGATTATTTGCACTTCTTAATTCAGAGCTCAAAAGAGAAATACCCGAGACATTAATTTACAGCCGACCCCTCCGTAAGTAACTGACTGAAGTACTTCCCTAAAAGCCTTTTTTATGCATATTTGCCGTATACACGGTCGATCTGTGAAGCAATCTTTTTTTTTTTACCGACATGATCAAACCTTCAACAATGCTTTTATTTAGCATGAAAAGTAAATAAAAATGTAACTCTGAATTTTTCAGTCACAATTGTATATGGATTTGTGTGAATACTATATAATCGAAAATAATAAATGTGTGATTTAAGGCCTCTTGTAATTTATATAATTATAATCTTTATTGACTAAAAGTACAAATTGATGTCTACTACTTAAGGAATTGGAAATGTATATTAGATTACATTTTTGTCCCCAAAAAATATCAACAGCCAATGTGCACACAATTTAATGTTAACCCCGTCTCCATTTCTCTCTCATTCTCCATGTCATCTCTCTTTCTGTCTCTGTCTCCCTCCCCCCTCTCTGTTACTCACACACCCATCTCCCTCCTTCTTCCCCTCTTCCCTACCTCTCCCCTCTCTCTCCTCCTTCTCCCTATCCTTCTCTACCACCTTCCCTTTCTTCCTCCCGTCCTCATCCTCTCCCGCTCTCAGGTTGTCTGGACATGGTGGCAGTAGAGGGTCAGTTCACCTTCACAGCAGACCGGCCTCAGCTCAGCTGTGCTTCTTTCTTCATCGCTGAGCCCGACCAGGTCATCAGTGTGGAGTATGACAGCGTCGACATTGACTGCAGGGGAGGAGACTTCATCAAGGTAACCGCACACGCACATGTGGCATGCACGCACACATGAAAAGTACACACACACACACACACACCACCTCTTTCACACCCACATACATCCCAAATACTACTCCCCTCCCATCTTCACCTTGACTGACGTCAGCACCACCAGGTCCAGGGATAGATGTACTTTTCCAGACAATTGATGGGATGAAATTCCCGGCAGATTATTTTGTTGTTATTCGTGCCCAGGTCTGAGTAGTGCCCTTCCCCGAGGCTTGGCGTAAAATCTCTCACCTACCCCCTGACCTGGGAACACCCGTTCTCAGTAGAAGATAACGACGGACTCCTAAATACCATGAAATGATATCGTCACTTAGCAGATGCTGTCACCAGGGGTAACATAGGGTATTTTCCGGTGTCGTTTTCTTACTTGACTTTTGTGAATTTGTGCTAAGGCTTCAATTGAGTCCGAGGACTTCAACGTTTGTCCAGGTCCCCAGGACATCGGGAGATGCCTACAATACCGTCCACTCGGGGCAACGTGAGCACCTATTACCATCTAGTAGGCTCCAAGGATGGCGGGTTCAATCCCAGTGCTAGGCACTCAATCCCAAACCTTAACCCTTACCTTAACCAGTCAGAATTAATGCCTAACCTTAACCCTTACCGTAACCAGTCAGAATTAATGCCTAACCTTAACCCTTACCGTAACCAGTCAGAATTAATGCCTAACCTTAACCCTTACTGTAGCCCTTTACACTCATACGCGTATGTGGGTTGAAAATGGCATCTTTGGGCACTAATAAGCATCTAATCGGAAAGCAGTATTTCGAAAGATGAGACGTTGAGGATTATAATATAATACTGATTTGATGTCGTACAAGCAAGCCAAACAGCCGTGAGTCCAAATGTGCCCTTCACATTTCTATATTATACAGCTCATGTCATATACAGTGTCAACGTTTTTTTCCATCACTGTGTTTGATGTACAGTTACAAGATGACATGGGGTCGTACCCTGGGTTGTTCATTGTGAAGAACACCCATCTGAACGCACGCATGACTCCTTTCTATGCCCCCCAAAATAATAATCGTCTTCTCTGAATTGCCTTGTGGAAAGCCTAACACTGTAAGATCATGTTTTATAACTTGGCTAGTCTTGTTGGCAACAGAACAAGCTTGCAAGTAACGCCCAGCTGACCCAGATTACGATTTATAATGAGCAGTTTTTTTTACCAGTAATTGTGTTTGGATGCAGGGTTGTGTTCCAAACAAAACAACTACAAGTGTGCTTGTTCTAGTTCCTTAACGGCACATGGGAGAGCTCAAGCACCATATAGCTGAAGATTCTTCTTTGAGTCATAAAAGTGTATTGGAATTACTTAGGAACTGTAAACGATTTGGAGAGGTGTTTTGGCCACTTGGAGTTAGTCCTCTCACTCAAATCCTTGTCATTTTTTTTGTCTTATTCTTCACCTCACATTTTCCAGGAATATTCTTATCAACTTGCTAAATGTCCAGAATCCAGAATATTTTCAGATTTCGTTATCAACAAATGCAGTGAAAAGTACAGTAAATGTAAAATGCACATAAAATCAAGTGTGACGTTTGGATTCAGTCTTGTGTCAGGTGGACTGCTGTTTCATTAACTTTGTCCAGATAATTTCCCCATGATCTCAGAACGGTTCCTTTCAATTGCTACCATGCTTATGCATTTGCTTTTCATATTTCTTCTGTAAGAAACATTTCAATTTAGCCATATTCATATCGTCCAATTCCCACGAGTGTAAAGGGTTAACCAATCGGAATGAATGGCTAAACTTAACTGTAGAAATTTGACGTTTAAAAAAAATTGCATTGTTTAGAAGGAGTGCAAGGGCAAATTGAGTCACAGAGTAGGCATTTCCTAACGGAAATAAGCAAATACATAGCCAATAGGATCTCGCTAGCTCGTGCTTGGCTCTGCCCACCTCCTTGCTTGTTCTGCCCACTATGCTTAGCTTGCTCCCATCGGAAACGATACCCTGTGGTCTATCTTGGGTTAGTTCTTTGTTGATACCTTGTTTGGAATTAACGACACACAGACACAACAGAGTCACTTCCTGATTTGAACACGGGCTCAAACGGAAGTCACCTTTAAAAGTCAATTATAGTGAACAGGTTGTTCCTCTGCATTTTTTGGAACCCTCGTTTTGCTTACAGAGTAAAGTTCTGGAAATTGGATTTGATTGAATGCTTTTGATTAAGTCCACATCTCTCTCCTCTCCCAGGTGTTTGATGGCTGGGTGATGAAGGGAGAGAAGTTCCCTAGTTCCCAGGATCACGCCCTGCCGTTGATGGAACGCTATGTGGACTACTGCGACTCTGGGACGGTCAGGAGAACCGTGCGGTCGTCTCAGAACGTTGCCATGCTGTTCTTCCGCATTCACACTGCCGGGAGCTCCTTCACGCTGACAGTCAGGAAACACATCAACCCTTTCCGTGAGTAGAGACCTGCACTAGCTTGATGGCCAGTCTTAGTGTTAATGACCTTTAAGGTTGTACTTCGAGTGCATGAACTGAAGCCCCGTTTATACCTGGTTTTAACATGCATCAGTTGTCCTGATCTTCTCCACATTCTGATTGTGCCCACATTTGTCGACAGGTGTAGACAATCAGAAGTCGCATGGTGAACTGATTGAGATTAGATCTTCCTGACCACCTCCAGACGTAGTCGAAGATACATCTTGTACGGATTTCCTTGAAGTGTAAACAGATCCGGACAACTAAAGTTTAAAGCCAATTTATGCTCGCTCCGGGGGGCACCATAGAGAAGGTTTGAAGCAATTGCAGAGTCTCCGAAGCCAAATCGAGCTCCGTACCGCATCGGCGCGTGCCTCCCAAATGTTGTAACAATCCGTAGGGCTCTGTATAAACACAAACTAATTTCCTTGACAACAGCTCTGATCTGCTCCACAAAGTGCAAGAAGTAGGCCTATGAATGATCTGACTTCTGTGGAGGCCTCAGTGCAGTAAATGCTGTACGGCCACTGCAACTGAAAGGCTGCTAGATCGAATCCCCAAGCTGACAAGGTAAAAATCCGTCGTTCTGCCCCTGAGCAAGGCAGTTAACCCACTGTCCCGAGGCCGTCATTGTAAATAAGAATTTGTTCTTAACTGACTTGCCTAGTTAAATAAAGGTTAAGTAAAAATAAATAAAAATATGTCGGATTGACCATGTAGAGGCTTTTATTCCTTTTGGGCAAGGTCCCGCTTGTCCTGCTCTCGAAAAATAAATCACACCGGCCAGTTGAAGTAGTAATGATGGACAATGATACCTTCACAATTCCTCCAGAATTAACATCATGGTCTTCAATAGAAACAAAGTGCCTATCCCGTTCCCATGTCCAATGCCAGTGAAAAATATAAACAAAATACTGGAAAACATTGTACAGAAAGGACAAGGACTGTAATAGCAGGCATGCCATTAGGTGTGCCAACATGGGGCAGGATGCCAATGTAATGCTATAATAGTACTTTATACCACATTGTAATCGCCAGGGTTGTGTGCTAATGCTTTAGGTGACCCTTTAAGGTTGTTCAAGCTGCTCACGTCTAAGCTGTACTTGTGTGTGTGTTTGCATTTGTAAGCAATTTTGCCCACTTAAATGGATGCATTTATGCTATAAGGTCAACACGTCTAGAGACACTGATATATCCCCCAACCCGCGCACCAATGACGTGGACGTCAATTAACACAGCCCCCCGCACCTCTCTGATCCAGAGGGGTGGGGTTAATTACGGAAGATACATTTCTGTTAAATGCATTCAGTTGTGCAACTGACAAGTTATCCCCTTTCCTTTCTCATGCCCCCCCACCGCCGCCCCCCCCCACCTCTCCCCCTACAGCCTGTAATATCATCTCCCAGACACCAGAGGGCAGCTTCACCATGGTGATACCCCAGCAGCACAGGAACTGCAGCTTCTCCATCATCTACCCTGTAGAGATCAAGATTGCTGAGCTCAGCCTGGGACACCTCAACGACTTCCCCATCAAGGTGAGCCCTGAGCAGGGAAACATCTGAGCCTAGAGGTCCGAAGCACTGCTGATTTTCTTTTCGCCCTGGGAAATGTTTTGGTTGATTAATGTCACTCACTAATTAGCCAGAGATCCACTCACCATGTGTCAGAGGTCTGAATCGAAAATCCTGATTAGAGGGGAAGAATAGAAAAAACAACAGCGATTCTGGCTTCTGGCAGGAAGTGGTTTAGTGAACTAGCCTGCCAAAGACCTAGAGACCTGTGTTAGCTCCCAGTGATGATGAGTGGATGCTTGGAGTCAGTGGAGATGAGTGTGAGGGGGTAGAAGGAAAGAAAGAAAGAAAGAAAGAAAGGGAGGGAGGGAAGTTAAAAATACCTGTGAATCCATTGAGCTGGTCTTTCTCAACAGAGGTCCATCCCAGGATGTGCGGGAGCAGGGGACTTTGTGGAGCTGCTGGGAGGGAACGGGATGGACCCGTCTAAAATGTTCCCTGTAGCTGACCTTTGCTACAAATTTAACGGTCCCGGTGAGCGGCACCAACACCATCAATATCCTAACTAGAATATATCTTTATTAACCCAACCATCACCATCCTAACTAGAATATATCTTTATTAACCCAACCATCACCATCCTAACTACAATATATCTTTATTATCCACCATCACCATCACCATCCTAACTAGAATATATCTTTATTAACCCAACCATCACCATCCTAACTAGAATATATCTTTATTAACCCAACCATCATCATCCTAACTACAATATATCTTTATTAACCACCATCACCATCCTAACTAGAATATATCTTTATTAATCCCCATCACATCCTAACTAGAATATATCTTTATTAACTCCACCATCACCATCACCATCCTAACTAGAATATATCTTTATTAACCACCATCACCATCCTAACTAGAATATATCTTTATTAACTCCACCATCACCATCCTAACTAGAATATATCTTTATTAACCACCATCACCATCACCATCCTAACTAGAATATATCTTTATTAACTCCACCATCACCATCACCATCCTAACTAGAATATATCTTTATTAACCTCACCATCACCATCACCATCCTAACTAGAATATATCTTTATTAACCCCACCATCACCATCCTAACTAGAATATATCTTTATTAACCCCACCATCACCATCACCATCCTAACTAGAATATATCTTTATTAATCACCATCACCATCCTAACTAGAATATATCTTTATTAACCACCATCACCATCACCATCCTAACTAGAATATATCTTTATTAACCCCCATCACCATCCTAACTAGAATATATCTTTATTAACCCCACCATCACCATCCTAACTAGAATATATCTTTATTAACCCCACCATCACCATCACCATCCTAACTAGAATATATCTTTATTATCCACCATCACCATCCTAACTAGAATATATCTTTATTAACCCCACCATCATCATCCTAACTAGAATATATCTTTATTAACCACCATCACCATCCTAACTAGAATATATCTTTATTAATCACCATCACCATCCTAACTAGAATATATCTTTATTAACCCCACCATCACCATCACCATCCTAACTAGAATATATCTTTATTAATCACCATCACCATCCTAACTAGAATATATCTTTATTAACCACCATCACCATCCTAACTAGAATATATCTTTATTAACCCCACCATCATCATCCTAACTAGAATATATCTTTATTAACCACCATCACCATCCTAACTAGAATATATCTTTATTAACCACCATCACCATCACCATCCTAACTAGAATATATCTTTATTAACCCCACCATCACCATCCTAACTAGAATATATCTTTATTAACCACCATCACCATCCTAACTAGAATATATCTTTATTAACCCCACCATCACCATCCTAACTAGAATATATCTTTATTAACCCCCACCATCACCATCCTAAATAGAATATATCTTTATTAACCACCATCACCATCCTAACTAGAATATATCTTTATTATCCACCATCACCATCCTAACTAGAATATATCTTTATTAACCACCACCACCATCCTAACTAGAATATATCTTTATTAACCACCATCACCATCACCATCCTAACTAGAATATATCTTTATTAACCCCACCATCACCATCCTAACTAGAATATATCTTTATTAACCACCTTCACCATCCTAACTAGAATATATCTTTATTAACCTCACCATCACCATCACCATCCTAACTAGAATATATCTTTATTAACCACCATCACCATCCTAACTAGAATATATCTTTATTAACCACCATCACCATCCTAACTAGAATATATCTTTATTAACCACACCATCACCATCACCATCCTAACTAGAATATATCTTTATTAACCACCATCACCATCCTAACTAGAATATATCTTTATTAACCTCACCATCACCATCACCATCCTAACTAGAATATATCTTTATTAACCACCATCACCATCACCATCCTAACTAGAATATATCTTTATTAAACACCATCACCATCCTAACTAGAATATATCTTTATTATCCACCATCACCATCACCATCCTAACTAGAATATATCTTTATTAACCTCACCATCACCATCACCATCCTAACTAGAATATATCTTTATTAACCCCACCATCACCATCACCATCCTAACTAGAATATATCTTTATTAACCACCATCACCATCACCATCCTAACTAGAATATATCTTTATTAACCACCATCACCATCACCATCCTAACTAGAATATATCTTTATTAACCACACCATCACCATCCTAACTAGAATATATCTTTATTAACTCCACCATCACCATCTCCATCCTAACTAGAATATATCTTTATTATCCACCACCACCATCACCATCCTAACTAGAATATATCTTTATTAACTCCACCATCACCATCCTAACTAGAATATATCTTTATTAACCCCCATCACCATCCTAACTAGAATATATCTTTATTAACCCCACCATCACCATCCTAACTAGAATATATCTTTATTATCCACCATCACCATCCTAACTACAATATATCTTTATTAACCACCATCACCATCCTAACTAGAATATATCTTTATTATCCACCATCACCATCACCATCCTAACTAGAATATATCTTTATTAACCACCATCACCATCCTAACTAGAATATATCTTTATTAACCCCACCATCACCATCACCATCCTAACTAGAATATATCTTTATTATCCACCATCACCATCACCATCCTAACTAGAATATATCTTTATTAACCACCATCACCATCACCATCCTAACTAGAATATATCTTTATTATCCACCATCACCATCACCATCCTAACTACAATATATCTTTATTAACCCCACCATCACCATCCTAACTAGAATATATATTTTTTAACCCCACCATCACCATCACCATCCTAACTACAATATATCTTTATTAACCACCATCACCATCCTAACTAGAATATATCTTTATTAACCCCACCATCACCATCACCATCCTAACTACAATATATCTTTATTATCCACCATCACCATCACCATCCTAACTACAATATATCTTTATTAACCCCACCATCACCATCACCATCCTAACTAGAATATATCTTTATTAACCGCACCATCACCATCCTAACTAGAATATATCTTTATTAACCCCACCATCACCATCCTAACTAGAATATATCTTTATTTACCACCATCACCATCACCATCCTAACTAGAATATATCTTTATTAACCCCACCATCACCATCACCATCCTAACTAGAATATATCTTTATTAACCTCACCATCACCATCACCATCCTAACTAGAATATATTTTTATTATCCACCATCACCATCACCATCCTAACTAGAATATATCTTTATTAACCCCACCATCACCATCACCATCCTAACTAGAATATATCTTTATTAACCCCCATCACCATCCTAACTAGAATATATCTTTATTAATCCCACCATCACCATCCTAACTAGAATATATCTTTATTAATCCCACCATCACCATCCTAACTAGAATATATCTTTATTAACCACCATCACCATCACCATCCTAACTAGAATATATCTTTATTAACCACCATCACCATCCTAACTAGAATATATCTTTATTAACCCCACCATCACCATCACCATCCTAACTAGAATATATCTTTATTATCCACCATCACCATCCTAACTAGAATATATCTTTATTAACCAACATCACCATCACCATCCTAACTAGAATATATCTTTATTAACCCCCATCACCATCCTAACTAGAATATATCTTTATTATCCACCATCACATCACCATCCTAACTAGAATATATCTTTATTAACCACACCATCACCATCCTAACTAGAATATATCTTTATTAACCCCCATCACCATCCTAACTAGAATATATCTTTATTAACCACCATCACCATCCTAACTAGAATATATCTTTATTAACCACCATCACCATCACCATCCTAACTAGAATATATCTTTATTAACCACCATCACCATCACCATCCTAACTAGAATATATCTTTATTAACCCCACCATCACCATCCTAACTAGAATATATCTTTATTAACCCCACCATCACCATCACCATCCTAACTAGAATATATCTTTTTAACCCCACCATCACCATCACCATCCTAACTAGAATATATCTTTATTAACCACCATCACCATCCTAACTAGAATATATCTTTATTAACCCCACCATCACCATCACCATCCTAACTAGAATATATCTTTATTATCCACCATCACCATCACCATCCTAACTACAATATATCTTTATTAACCCCACCATCACCATCCTAACTAGAATATATCTTTTTTAACCCCACCATCACCATCACCATCCTAACTACAATATATCTTTATTAACCACCATCACCATCCTAACTACAATATATCTTTATTAACCCCACCATCACCATCACCATCCTAACTAGAATATATCTTTATTAACCGCACCATCACCATCCTAACTAGAATATATCTTTATTAACCCCACCATCACCATCCTAACTAGAATATATCTTTATTAACCACCATCACCATCACCATCCTAACTAGAATATACCTTTATTATCCACCATCACCATCCTAACTAGAATATATCTTTATTAACCCCACCATCACCATCACCATCCTAACTAGAATATATCTTTATTAACCTCACCATCACCATCACCATCCTAACTAGAATATATCTTTATTAACCCCACCATCACCATCACCATCCTAACTAGAATATATCTTTATTAACCTCACCATCACCATCACCATCCTAACTAGAATATATCTTTATTATCCACCATCACCATCACCATCCTAACTAGAATATATCTTTATTAACCCCCATCACCATCCTAACTAGAATATATCTTTATTAATCCCACCATCACCATCCTAACTAGAATATATCTTTATTAATCCCACCATCACCATCCTAACTAGAATATATCTTTATTAACCACCATCACCATCACCATCCTAACTAGAATATATCTTTATTAACCCCACCATCCTAACTAGAATATATCTTTATTAACCACCATCACCATCCTAACTAGAATATATCTTTATTAACCAACATCACCATCACCATCCTAACTAGAATATATCTTTATTAACCCCCATCACCATCCTAACTAGAATATATCTTTATTAACCACACCATCAC
Source organism: Oncorhynchus kisutch (assembly GCF_002021735.2). Lineage (NCBI taxonomy): Eukaryota > Metazoa > Chordata > Actinopteri > Salmoniformes > Salmonidae > Oncorhynchus > Oncorhynchus kisutch. The sequence continues at coordinate 7,323,535 of NC_034202.2, read as the reverse complement.
CATCCTAACTAGAATATATCTTTATTATCCACCATCACCATCCTAACTAGAATATATCTTTATTAACCAACATCACCATCACCATCCTAACTAGAATATATCTTTATTAACCAACATCACCATCACCATCCTAACTAGAATATATCTTTATTAACCCCCATCACCATCCTAACTAGAATATATCTTTATTAACCACACCATCACCATCCTAACTAGAATATATCTTTATTAACCAACATCACCATCACCATCCTAACTAGAATATATCTTTATTAACCCCCATCACCATCCTAACTAGAATATATCTTTATTAACCACACCATCACCATCCTAACTAGAATATATCTTTATTATCCACCATCATCATCCTAACTAGAATATATCTTTATTAACTCCACCATCACCATCCTAACTAGAATATATCTATTTTAACCACCATCCCATCCTAACTAGAATATATCTTTTAACCACCATCACCATCCTAACTAGAATATATCTTTATTAACCCCCATCACCATCCTAACTAGAATATATCTTTATTAACCCCACCATCACCATCCTAACTAGAATATATCTTTATTAACCACCATCACCATCACCATCCTAACTAGAATATATCTTTATTAACCACCATCACCATCCTAACTAGAATATATCTTTATTAACCACCATCACCATCACCATCCTAACTAGAATATATCTTTATTAACCACCATCACCATCCTAACTAGAATATATCTTTATTAACCCCACCATCCCCATCCTAACTAGAATATATCTTTATTAACCACCTTCACCATCCTAACTAGAATATATCTTTATTAACCCCACCATCACCATCACCATCCTAACTAGAATATATCTTTATTAACCACCATCACCATCCTAACTAGAATATATCTTTATTAACCCCACCATCACCATCACCATCCTAACTAGAATATATCTTTATTAACCCCACCATCACCATCCTAACTAGAATATATCTTTATTAACCACCATCACCATCCTAACTAGAATATATCTTTATTAACCCCACCATCACCATCACCATCCTAACTAGAATATATCTTAATTAACCCCACCATCACCATCCTAACTAGAATATATCTTTATTAACCTCACCATCACCATCACCATCCTAACTAGAATATATCTTTATTAACCACCATCACCATCACCATCCTAACTAGAATATATCTTTATTATCCACCATCACCATCCTAACTAGAATATATCTTTATTAACCCCACCATCACCATCACCATCCTAACTAGAATATATCTTTATTAACCTCACCATCACCATCACCATCCTAACTAGAATATGTCTTTATTAACCCCACCATCACCATCACCATCCTAACTAGAATATATCTTTATTAACCTCACCATCACCATCACCATCCTAACTAGAATATATCTTTATTATCCACCATCACCATCCTAACTAGAATATATCTTTATTAATCCCACCATCACCATCCTAACTAGAATATATCTTTATTAATCCCACCATCACCATCCTAACTAGAATATATCTTTATTAACCCCACCATCACCATCACCATCCTAACTAGAATATATCTTTATTAACCTCACCATCACCATCACCATCCTAACTAGAATATATCTTTATTATCCACCATCACCATCCTAACTAGAATATATCTTTATTAACCCCACCATCACCATCCTAACTAGAATATATCTTTATTAACCCCACTATCCTAACTAGAATATATCTTTATTAACCACCATCACCATCCTAACTAGAATATATCTTTATTAACTCCACCATCACCATCACCATCCTAACTAGAATATATCTTTATTATCCACCATCACCATCCTAACTAGAATATATCTTTATTAACCACCATCACCATCACCATCCTAACTAGAATATATCTTTATTAACCCCCATCACCATCCTAACTAGAATATATCTTTATTAACCACCATCACCATCCTAACTAGAATATATCTTTATTATCCACCATCACCATCACCATCCTAACTACAATATATCTTTATTAACCCCACCATCACCATCACCATCCTAACTAGAATATATCTTTATTATCCACCATCACCATCCTAACTAGAATATATCTTTATTAACCACCATCACCATCCTAACTAGAATATATCTTTATTAACCCCACCATCACCATCACCATCCTAACTAGAATATATCTTTATTAACCACCTTCACCATCCTAACTAGAATATATCTTTATTAACCCCACCATCACCATCACCATCCTAACTAGAATATATCTTTATTAACCACCATCACCATCCTAACTAGAATATATCTTTATTAACCCCACCATCACCATCACCATCCTAACTAGAATATATCTTTATTAACCTCACCATCACCATCCTAACTAGAATATATCTTTATTAACCACCATCACCATCACCATCCTAACTAGAATATATCTTTATTATCCACCATCACCATCCTAACTAGAATATATCTTTATTAACCCCACCATCACCATCACCATCCTAACTAGAATATATCTTTATTAACCTCACCATCACCATCACCATCCTAACTAGAATATATCTTTATTAACCCCACCATCACCATCACCATCCTAACTAGAATATATCTTTATTAACCTCACCATCACCATCACCATCCTAACTAGAATATATCTTTATTATCCACCATCACCATCACCATCCTAACTAGAATATATCTTTATTAATCCCACCATCACCATCCTAACTAGAATATATCTTTATTATCCACCATCACCATCACCATCCTAACTACAATATATCTTTATTAACCACCATCACCATCCTAACTAGAATATATCTTTATTAACCCCACCATCACCATCACCATCCTAACTAGAATATATCTTTATTAACCTCACCATCACCATCACCATCCTAACTAGAATATATCTTTATTATCCACCATCACCATCACCATCCTAACTAGAATATATCTTTATTAATCCCACCATCACCATCCTAACTAGAATATATCTTTATTAACCACCATCACCATCACCATCCTAACTAGAATATATCTTTATTAACCCCACTATCCTAACTAGAATATATCTTTATTAACCACCATCACCATCCTAACTAGAATATATCTTTATTATCCACCATCACCATCCTAACTAGAATATATCTTTATTAACCCCCATCACCATCACCATCCTAACTAGAATATATCTTTATTAACTCCACCATCACCATCACCATCCTAACTAGAATATATCTTTATTAACTCCACCATCACCATCACCATCCTAACTAGAATATATCTTTATTAACCCCCATCACCATCCTAACTAGAATATATCTTTATTAACCCCACCATCACCATCCTAACTAGAATATATCTTTATTAACCCCACCATCATCATCCTAACTAGAATATATCTTTATTAACTCCACCATCACCATCCTAACTAGAATATATCTTTATTATCCACCATCACCATCCTAACTAGAATATATCTTTATTAACCACCATCACCATCCTAACTAGAATATATCTTTATTAACCACCATCACCATCACCATCCTAACTAGAATATATCTTTATTATCCTTCATCACCATCCTATCTAGAATATATCTTTATTATCCACCATCACCATCACCATCCTAACTAGAATATATCTTTATTATCCACCATCACCATCACCATCCTAACTACAATATATCTTTATTAACCCCACCATCACCATCACCATCCTAACTAGAATATATCTTTATTAACCACCATCACCATCCTAACTAGAATATATCTTTATTAACCCCACTATCCTAACTAGAATATATCTTTATTAACCACCATCACCATCCTAACTAGAATATATCTTTATTAACTCCACCATCACCATCACCATCCTAACTAGAATATATCTTTATTATCCACCATCACCATCCTAACTAGAATATATCTTTATTAACCACCATCACCATCACCATCCTAACTA